>NW_028244261.1:0-65025 GCF_964263255.1 Lissotriton vulgaris | reverse complement strand
CCAGAGTCTTGAATTCAAAGTTGTTGTTCGCTTTCAGCCTTGTCCTCCTGTAGTGTAGTTCCTATATTCCCAATAGGCTCTGCTAATTGGAATAATATATTCAGCAGTGTAGACGTAGGACTGAGGTCGACTAGGTCTCTACTGACAATATTAGACTTAAGGTTTGCCAGCTAGCTCAGAGGTCACTCGAAACTTTCTCGAATAAACGAGGAGGAGTTTAACCTCCATGGATAAACAAGAAGGGATTAGCTTCTGACAACCATATAAAATGACAACTTTGCTCCCTCAGAATAAGAGTGTATCTCTAGAGTCGTGTGCAAACAATAGACAGCTATTTCACTAAGTCAATCGTGCGTACTTAGTTTTACCAGAGTGCAGAGAAAAGAGAGATGGGCGTTTTCAATAAAAGGTGTGATTTATTTTAGCAGTCTTCTTTTTCATGCAAGAGAAATGAATTGCCATAAATGCAATACTTAATCTAAAGTAAAGTGCGTACAGTAAAAGCTTTGATATGGTTTCTTAGCCATAAGATACTTTACAATGGATAAAATATATACATACATATATACATTGACTAACATACTCAACTGGTGCTTCTAAATACGCCTACCCCGGTGTACCTGACCTAAGCCTAATACGTGGGAAGGAGTAAGTAAGTAGAAGTTTAAGTTAAGCTGGTTTTGCCAAGAATCTGACCAAGAATTCTCTTTAAGGGTTTAGTCAGCTCCGTACCTGGGTAATAGAATGCAGGAGGTCTGGTATCTCTCTTTCAGGACTCGATATCCCAGCAGCCCGTGAAGGCGGCTGAGAACACCGGAGTTGGATTTCTCGGCAGGAGAAAAGACAGCGTCTCTCTCAGTGCGTCAAAAGGGAGGGGCAGCGTCCGTGGGCTCTCGCATCAGCTGGGCTCTCGGGCAAGTAGATAGCTGCTCGGCTCCAAAACCACCACCGTGTGTTTGCTTAAGGCAACGTTGGCATATTTATACCTGAAAGTTGCCGGGTTTGACGTAAGGTTGGACATAAGACGTCAATAAAGATGTCACTAAGAACTGGCCATTCTTACAGTGCTTCACAGGAGTTCTAGGACGAAATCAAAACAAAAGCAAATGGGGATTTCCCAGGGTGCTGGAGGTTTGGTTCATTTAGAGAACTCGTTGTGCTTTCTAGGAGTCCGGGGAAGTAGCCTTGCTTAATGTGACTGCATGGGCTACAACTAACTATGGATATGATTCCTATGCCATTATATGGATATTATTGATCATAACCGTACAAGGGTATAAAATAGAAATATCGATTTAGGTTCCTAGATAAAAACACAATACCCACTCCATGATCTAATGTCCATCATTACTAAAACTAAGCAATAGTAAACATTAAAAGATGCATGTGTATTCCAACCCACCCCAAAATACATTTTTTGCATTCGAAATGGTGTATGCGAAATACACGAAAATGATTATTGGTACTGTACGCTTTTCAAGCAGTGTAATCATTCAATTAAAAATGCTTATATATTAGCTGAACGATTTGCGAAAATTACACATGAAATGGCTCTTAATACAGAAAAGAAGGTCGAGACCGTTCCATCACATATGAATACAGTTGCTGTAAATGTGCTAGAGGCTGAGGTAATATATTGTCTCTAGAATTCCTAAAAATAGAAGCTCTGTTCTTTAAGAATAGTTCTACTTTAAGCAGAGTACATGTGCCAGAAAAAGGTGAATATTTTGGAAGTTTGAAAAAAATAATTTCGCTTTCAGGGGAGAAAATAGTTCCAAATGTTTTCAGTAGCTTTTGTTTATCAAAGCTGAAGGCCGAATTCAGAGTTCAGGGGAATGCTCGTTGCTTAAAAAGTTATTCTTTCTGTTCAGGGGAGAACATCATTTCAGACAGAGTCGCAAAAATTGGTCTACGACATCAGGTGAAAGTTCGACCAAGTTTGAAAATGCCGCAACAATGCAGTCGTTAGAATGATAGCTATCATCGATGTCAGGATCAGTAATGCTCACAGAAGGTCTGACCTGGGTGATGCTGCTCTCATCTCGTACTCCACTGCCACCTAATCATAGTGGTGAAGTCTCAACGAATGCCGTCATCAGAATGGGTAGCCGCTGGGGGCAACACGATGCATGAGCCGCTACAGGACTTAGCAAAGTATCTGTATCCAATGGTACTGCTGATGGTAGTGTAAGACAGACGTCCAACGCACATTCTTCTCTGCATAGCATACATCGAAGCACAGGTAGGATGCAATTTTGCCAGATTGGTCTGAATGAAAGAAACCAAGTCATATTCAGATCTCTTAGCCGGGCTAATCCAAGGACTTTAGTTATGCGGTCCGATAGCATATAGCTAGGATTGTTTCTTCCATCGTTGCTGGATTCTTGTCTGCAACTTAGCTTGCCATATCGGAGCAGAAGGATCAAAAATAAAATTCCTGCTACGAGTACCAAAAGTAGTGGTAGGCCGCCAAAGACAGAATGGACAAAATTGGGAAAAATGCCCAGAACTGTTTTGAAGGGTGTTAATAGTCCCGAAAAAATTGTCTTTAATATATGTGGGATACCACTGGTATCAGACATATTTAGGATTTGGCTTAGCATTTCTACGAAATGCACGAGGCAATTTGTTGATAAAAGGGTATGTATCTCTGCCGTTGTCCTTGCAACCAGAAGATCATACTTTTCTTTTGATGAAGTTAAAGGCACTGTTGTCTGTAAAAGAACAGACTTCATTCTGCTTAAAGTATCAATTCGAATAGAAGAGATATTCAAAGAAGGCCAAATCTTCGCCTCCGTATCTGGAGTGCTGTTTGGATACAATACTTGCATATAGCAAGTGACCATGGAACTAACACTTACGAGATAGGCTTTCCCTGGCATCATGCCACAACAGCTGTGGTCCACTATTAGAATATAGCTCCCGTTAGAAAGCCGTCTAAAGAATGGCTCTATTTGTGTTGCAGGTGTGCCGTGCTGGTGACATGAAAGGTTATTTGAAGTCCCCTTACAGGCCACATGCAAATTAATACCTTGGCACAGAAGTATACCGCTTAGTGATTGTTTAAAATTGTTACCACTAAGAAATACATTCTGTTTCTTTTCACTATAACATGTGTGTGTGTAAGGCAATTTCCATGATGACTTAATGTACCCTTTACCAAACCTTTCATACTGGCCCGCTGGTATATACTCTTGGCAGTATTTAAATTGGAAAGTTGTTATCGGAATTGTAATTAATCTGTGTATTATCCATTCAATGACATGTCTTTCTGACATTGTCAATGGTAATCTCTCAAGTTTTTCAATGCTCAGAATCGTATAGTCTGCTACTTTTTGTGCCAAACTGATTTGTTTATCAGTAAGGTTAAAGATAGAGAATAATGACGTTGAGTTTATCAAATGCCATGGCACGTAGCCTGAACGCAGATTTTGCAACGTCCAGCCGAGCTGTACAATAGAACGTAATTTGGACTGACCGTGTTGTAACATTAGTAAGTCCTGATCTATTATATCGATAGCAGATGATACAATACTGTACAGTGAATATATTCTGGAGGACAGAGTCATTCACCCATTGTCCACAACAGAATGTGATTTTTCCAAATTAATATGATCAATTCTCGTATTTTTTCTGCTGTCTCAATTTGAGTTACTTTCCATGCTTCGTTGTATGCAGCATATATACCGGCCGCTATGAAACGTTTTTGACGCTGTTTGCATGGTCTCATTATGAAATCACGCCAGTCAGCACCGTCTTTAAGTAAAGTCAAGTGTTGCTTAATTTCAGCCAGTGTGGATTTCTGTAGCCACTCAAGGCATAGTTTCCCTACACTGTATGTTGTTACTATCCCTGGATGTTGTCTCTGGGAGTATCTAGGGTCTGGTCTGGTCATTTTGAACCCCTGTATTTTGTTCAGTAATCTATCTTGACATTTACTTGTGTCTCTTGGCCAGATCAACCACTTTTTCCAATCAGGATGTGTTCTGTTTTGGTGTAAAATATTGGATACGGCTATCTCCACAACTGTAGTGGCATTACTATCAGGTATTGGCTTTGGAATAGACGGTTTGTTTAAGTCTTTAATCTTAGCTGGGCCAAGACAAGTAGTCTGTTGAATGGTGTCATTCAAGAATATTATTTGTACTGGGATCATGCAGGCTCTAAATAATGCTTCTAAACCTTGGACCTGCCAATTTTTTGTACCCCAGATGGTTTTCGTTTCAATGTTGTGTTTCCAGAATTCAAAACCAAATGTAATCATTTTTTCATAAAATGTTTCAGAATAAATCAATTTAGTATTTGTTAACATTATTTTTATCCCTGTCTTATTTAACAGTTGAAAAAAAACTTTTCTGCACCACTTGTGTTAAACCCTGAGAAGTATGGGAATTTCTCATAAAATGTTTTGGAACTGCTTTTAGGTGGAGTTGCACAATGTTCCCATTGATTATACTTAAAAACATTTCTAGGTTGAGCAGATTTATGTAAATAGTGATGTGCAAAGTGATTGTAACAGTACATTTGTTCATAATTCGACAAACCCTGTAAGTAATCATGTTCTGTAAATTTGCTGACATTACTAAATCTGAAATCATATTATTTATGCTTTCAAAGTCCCAATCATCAGAGAATGTACTTGGTTTTAAAAAGGCACTTAATGAAACCTTGAACTGATGTGGATATTTCAAGAGTTCAACATGGCCATAGATTTCGTAATCCGTTTTGTCCCAAGCTACCCTACCGGGTATTGGAATGGCTGTGACATTCACTGATGATAGTTCTCTTTTCTCGATGTGAGATGACTTGTGTGGCTTTAGGACCAAGTTGATGTTTTGACTTGCTGTGTCCATTGTACTGTATTTTCACTCAATGAATTTTCCCAAACAAAGTACCATGATGAGCCAAAGCAGGAGGAAAAGTACACCTAACACAATCCAAAATTCAATCCAAGGAGAAATCGGATACGTATCTTTGAGTTGATGAAAGAGTTTAGTTAATTTGTCTTTGAGAGTTTTTGTTGTTGGCGTTTCTTCAGGTTCGCTTGGATCTTCAGAAAAGTTATCAAAATTGATGAAGTAGCCAGATGCAGTTCTGTCAATTGTTGGAATTGCTTCGGAATTTTCCTTTGCTTTTTCATTTTTTCTTTCATTAGCATAGTCTGAGGCTACATCGTTGTAGACAGGTGTTTCTTGACAAACTGTTGCAATTTGGGTTTCAAGAGGCAAAAGTTCAATGGCATTGTTGCATAGTCCTTTTTTATTCACTGCAGGTTTATAAAATGTGATTAGTCTCTCAGTTTGAACCTCTTGGATTGTAGCAAATTTTGGTATTCTGCTATTTCTTGGGAGTCCACTGGGCCTACTACTGATTATTGGCCACATGATTGTGGTTTTACCAGGTCGATGGATACAACTTGGTTCTCCTTTTTACCAGCAAGGGGCGGTAGTACAACTGATTTTTTTTCCGCTGACTGCTAAGACAGGTACTGATTTTCTGTAAGAAGGCCCAAATTCTTTCTTCACTGCGATCTTCTCTCTGACCAGATCCCCAATCTTTGGAATCCACACAGGCCATGCTGGGACAGGTGGTTTATCTTCAGTGGCTGTTGGCTGCTGTTTTAACTTTATGTTGCTCAGGGCTTTTCTTGTTTCATTTAAGTCCTGTAAAATATCCAAACGATCTTTGATATCAAAGCATTTTTTTTCTACCACTAAAGTCTGACTAGCGAAGTCCTGAATATGCATTCTAGTACCGAACAATAGTTCATACGGACTGAAACCTTTTAGAGAATTTCTTTGCAGATTATTAAGACTACGTTGGACACTTGTTAAATGTTGGACCCACCCATCACCCGAACCGAATACCCTCGCCGTTATAGATTGCTTTATGTCCCGTTTTTTTCTTTCCACAATCCCATTTCCCTCAGGATGGAAGGAACAAGAGTACCGCAATGCAATGCCCATGCTGGTCATGGCCTCCTTATAAGCTTGAGAGTTAAGAGCAGGACCCTAGTCAGAATGTAGCATGCCAATTGCCTATGTGCCGATAAAGACTCGCATATCTTTTATAACAGTTCTGGCGTCAGCCGAGCGCTGGGGTCTGTATTTTTAAGTGAATCTAGTCTTAAAAAGAAATTAATGGGACACTGGACTTTATGTATAGATAGCCTTATGCTAACTACAAGAAGGGCCATGGTAATACTTCGGTCGGTTCGCTACTGTGATCTCTATTGCAGTTTGGACAGCTCTTTGCAATTTGTAATGTTTCAGGCTCATCCCCGGCCACCAGTATTCTCTTTGTAATTCTTTCAGAGATTAATTGTTCTCTTGGTGCCTTAGACCCAATCCCATGTGTGCGTCCGCTATTAAGAAGAATCTCCTGTACGTGTTTGGAATTACTCTATCCCCCACTCCAGGGATTCGAGCAAAAGGAATGGAGTTTGCATCAATTATGTATGTATAATTGAGTGGATAGTTCACGGGTAGTGCTGCACAGTCACCTTTTGAAGATGTTTTTACCGCCAGCATGGTTTCCCCGTCTATGTATTTTTCTGACCGCTTTTTTATGGCTACGGAAGCCGGTTGAGCTGCTTCCGCTGTGGCTGTATTAGCCAAGGAATTCCCTGCAACGTGAACGCCATCACGTTGATGACTCAGTGTATGTATCACGTGAGTCTTTCATAGTTCTTTATGCAAAAGAACTACCTGTTCCCAAAGCTTCTTATGCTTTATTGCCGCACTTGGTTACTCACCACTTCCAACGGCTGCGGGACGCCGATTGATATCTTGAACACGGCGCCCGCAGGTTGATGATACGGCTCAATCTCTATCTTTTTCCGCATCACGTTTGTGTTTTCCAACGGCTGTGAGACGCTATAGGATATCTTGATCCTGGCTCTCACGGGTTGATGTTATGGTTCGCCCTTTATCCCCCTTGGCATCAAAAATATGTGTTTTCCAATGGCTGTGAGACGCCACTGAATATCTTTACCGTGGCTCTTTCCGGTTGATGTTACGGTTCGCCCGTTATCCCCCCCCTGCACTGAAAGGGCAGTTACGGGAAACAGAACAGAAACCCTACATGTAAGCTCCCAAGTGCTGGCTATACCGTCCATTTTATAACAGAAACGTATTGCGGTGTATATTGCGGAATGCCAGCAGTTATCCTGAATGCGGCTTCCTCCTACCGATATTATTAATCATCGAAAAAGATTTTTACTGACTAAACGTTAAGCCAGGTGAAGTGTAACTCCACCGAGACGATAGGTGTTGATATACATACAAGGAACAATTAGAGAACACTCATCCCGTGTTTCTCCTGGATTGATTGTGGCTCCTGATGAAGGCGTTCTGTTGATAACGCCGAAACGCGCGTCGATGTTTTGTATTTTTCGCCACTGTTTTACTATATATATTTTTGTGTAAATGTGTTATAAATACATTATTTATGTATGATTGACGGTTTTTATAATTAATTGGTGTATATGATTTTGCACTGAGTATTTTTAATATGAATATGTACATTTAGAAATAAACTTAACTTGGTACTTTTAATTGTTTGTTGTGCTTTACATACTGTTTTTTCCCTAGCTGTAGTATCAATTGTCTAATTTTTTTCTCACAATGAAGACGTTTTTACCGCCAGCATGGTTTCCCCATCTATGTAGTTTTCTGACCGCTTTTTTATGGCTACGGAAGCCGGTTGAGCTGCTTCCGCTGTGGCTGTATTAGCCAAGGAATTCCCTGCAACGTGAACGCCATCACGTTGATGACTCAGTGTATGTATCACGTGAGTCTTTCGTAGTTCTTTCTGCAAAAGAACTACCTGTTCCCAAAGCTTCTTATGCTTTATTGCCGCACTTGTGTCATCTTTGTAATCGTTTTGAACCCAGTTCGGCAAGTCATTATTGTAAGATTTGATGCAGAAATGTGAATCGCACACTATTAGTGTCGGGAATTCACGATCGGCATTTTCAAGCATCATCTTTAAAGATCTGATTTCAGCTCGCTGAGCAGAACAGTTTCTCAGTGATTCAGTATTTGTTATTTTTGGTCTGAATTAACCACAGCGCCAGCGACCTTTAACAATCGCGCACGCTGCATTGTAGGATTTATTATCCACATCGTAATGTTGTGCAAATTTGTCCATATAGATTACACAAGAGTACTGTTGGTGAAGCAAAATTTCGATTGGCAGAGGATATTCTGCTTCATATTTTAGATCTTTCAGTTTTTTCATGTTCGGGTCAAAATAGTATTTCACGTCTTCTGCAGCAAGAGAATTTTCCCACTGTATCCATTTTGGATCTAATGCCACCGTTTTTAGATTAACTGGGCTTAATAACGCCTCAAGGGCTGATTCTGCTGTATAAACAGTTATTCTTTTGCCTTGGGTTGGGCTCTTTCTTTTGCTACAGCAGTTTGAACCGCATTTACAATATTTTCTGTAAGACTGAATGTTTTTTCAGCTTGTATGTACAAATGTGATTTGTAAGCTATTGGTACCGTTTCTCCCTCATTAGAGGTCAGGTACGTGAATCCGCATCTTCCTGGGATGACTCGGATAAAAACGTTGCGTGTGTTGTCGCGGTTTTGTAATTTTGTTTTCGCTAACATGTCTGTTTGCAATGATCTCAAAATTTCTGTGTGTTTCTGAGTCCAATTGATTGGTCTAAAATCAGGTTTTATTAATCCATAGAGAGGTTTAACCCTCTCTGCATAATTTAGAATGTAAGTTCTTCCGAAATTCAGGAAACCTAGTATTGATTGTAAGTTCTTCTGCGTTTTTGGTGCTTGGAGTACAGCGCACTTCTCTAAGAAGTTGTCTGCTAGGATTTTGCCTTCACTTGATAATTCATATCCTAAAAACAGGACAGTTAGGTGGGTAATTCGTGACTTTTTAAAGTTGAATTTGTAACCCTCTGTTGCGAACCCAAGTATTATGGTGTTCACTCTTTTCAAGTGAGTATCCAGGTCATCATCTGTGAGATAGATGTCATTGACATAAGATAATGCCTCATCATCATATATTTGTAGTAACTCTGTTACCCTTGCTGAGAATAATCCTGAGCTATTCTTGAATCCCTGTGGGAGTCGACAGAAATTTTTCTGTGACCCCATTATTGAGAAAGCGGTAAATACCTGCTTTCAGGTGCAATATTATGACAAAAGAATCAATTAGAGATGTCTAATGTTGTTTTGTATTTTTTGCGAACGATGTTATTCATTAGTGCTGCACTGTGTGAGTTTTGTACTACAAATGTCTTGCAACATGAGTTAAGGTATCTGTAGTCCAAGACTAGACGAAATGAATTGTCTGGCTTGGAGACAGGAAACAAAGGATTGTTCATTTGAGAGGTGCATGTTTCGATCACCCCTTGGTGTTCAAGTTGATCTAAGATCTCCCTGACTTGTTTTTTAGCTTCTTGCTTAATTGGGTACTGCCTTTGTGCAGTGAGTTGACATTTTAACTGGATTTTGTGAGGAGGGGAGTCCTCATCCCATCCTACATGATTTTTATATAATGCAGGAGCTTGGGCTACTGCCCATTTTCTTGTATATGTGTATTTTCTATGAATTGGAATATGATTTGAGAAGGCAGGCATAATCATTTCTTCGCCATGAGGGCACTCCCTGACAAACTCTGGTGGCCAGTCTTTCTCGGCTAATAGGATATCATAGCCTTTTGAAATGTTATCCCAAAACAGACCCCTTACTTTCCTAGTCTTATCTCCCTCTATACGCAATGTTATTTCGTATATTTTATGAGGTTTGCTAACTCTGGTATCTCCAGTTTCCACCTGAATGTATTCATTTGTGTCCACTGTCTGCCGATGATTCATCAGGATCTTGCGAGCTATTGTCACTTTTGCTGCGCTGTCTAGCATTGTGTGGGCCCCCTCTCCGTTTTTCAGCTGTGTCCTCAGTATCCTCGACATGTTTGATTATTTTAATACTGGGTATCTTCTTTCTTGGAAATTGTAATTTTTTACTTTGAGCAGGTTCCTTGTCTTTGGATTTCACATGCTCTTCCCTGTGTTCTGACCGTCCTCTTCTTTCAGATTTATGCGAGGAAGGCTGAAAAGAACGAGAGGGACGTCTATCAATATCTTGATATCTATCAGGCTTTTTCAAATTATCCCTATTTCTAAGGTTGTATCTTTTCTCAGAGGGCTCCCTCTGGGGAGACTTATGTCCTTGGTCCGGAGATCTTTCTCTCCGCCGAGGAGACCTTCCTCTGGACTGGAATCTTTTTTCTTTGGGAGTGGATTGTTTATTTCCATCCCAGCTCTTTTTTGGAGTGTTTAGATTATTTTTAATTTCAGTTAGTTGGGGTTTTACCGGTTTCCCACCCAAACTATCTCTACCTAGTTCTTCATAGGATTTTTCTATGATTCTGGCAAGTTCAATTGCTTGGTCTGCTATATCTGTTTCTTTCAATTCCTGGCAGATCGCCACAGATGCTGCTTCTCCTTTTATGTTGGCTGGACCGTATTCATTTTGAATCTGTCTTAGTGCATCTGGTATTACCGCCATGGACGGAACACCATGTGTTTTTGTGTAAATGGAAGCAAAGACTGTGCCCCAAGTGTCACAATCCTCCACATGTGGTGCGATCCCCATTGGAAGGCAGATACTCAGAAGTCTGTGTTTCTCACTAGGGGTAGTATCTGGAAATACTGCCTCTATTTGAGTTATCTTTTGTTCTAGCCAGAATGGAATTTGTTCCCGTTTTGCAGGCGTTTTACCAAGACATGATTGTATGTTCTGTGGTGTAATTTTGTTTGTGTTTCCCTGATGAGGGGTCAGCTGTGGAATGTTAATAGCTGGTTGGACTGTTGAAGTCCGCATTACATATTGGACTAATTGTCTATGTATTTTAATTAGTACTTTTAGTTGGGATAAAAGTTCCCGGTCTGACATTTTTTCGATGTCTGGATGTGGTGTGTAGCTGGCTAGAACCGGCCACGTTGCTCCTGGTCTACCTAGTGGACCGAGCCTGGTGATGTGATTATTATGTTTTAGGGCGCCTTTAAACCAGAGCAGATGCTCTTGGTATTTTAATGGGATTTCAACCTCCTCGAAATGAGTGTATTCATCTGGAGGTTCATCTATTTTGTAATAGTGGAATTCGTGTGTTACAGCGTTTGCTGCTGGAAAGTTTATCCATGAATAGAATACCTCTGTCTGCCGATATTCATGGGCCTCTACCACGAATAAAACTGTACCACCTCGTGATGTCAGCCCGTTTTCTATAAGTTTAAGAGTTATAGTTTTTCTTATGTTGACCGGAATGAGTAATAGCATTCGGGTCATTCTGTAGGAGACTCGTGTCCTCCTCCAGGAGTCGAGCTGCTATTCTAGCTGCCTCCCTCTCGTCTCCACTTTCCCCCATTTTACTGGCAGAAAGGTTTTTGTTGCAGATCAAGTTTCAAGGAAACAAAGATTAGGTGCACAATATTTTGGAACACTGTATCCTTCAACGTTGACTAAACCAAAAACGATACATAGGAATCTCTTCCTACTATGTTCCGGTGGATTTTACCTCTTACCCACTCCAGACGTCTTTTGGAGTATTTACGGGAAAAAGGGTCTGTGTGAAAAAGCACGACTGAGTTACTCTAATGTCTTGCGTTAGATTTATCGCCTTACCAAACGTTGGACGCCATGTAGTGTAGTTCCTATATTCCTAATAGGCTCTGCGCATTGGAATAATATATTCAGCAGTGTAGACGTAGGACTGAGGTCGACTAGGTCTCCACTGACTATATTAGACTTAAGGTTTGACAGCTAGCTCAGTGGTCACTGGAAACTTTCTCGAATAAACGAGGAGGAGTTTAACCTCCCTGGATAGACAAGAAGGGATTAGCTTCTGACAACCATATAACATGACAACTTTGCTCCCTCAGAATAAGAGTGTATCTCTAGAGTCGTGTGAGAACAATAGACAGCTATTTCACCCAGTCAATCGTGCGTACTTAGTTTCACCAGAGTGCAGAGAAAAGAGAGACGGGCGTTTTCAAAAAAAGGTTGAATTTATTGAGCAGTCTTCTTTCTCATGCAAGAGCAATTAATTGCCATTATTGCAATACTTAATGTAAAGTAAAGTGCGTACAGTAAAAGGAGTATTATGAAATAATACTGTAAAAGCATTGATATGGTTTCTTAGCCATAAGATACTTTAAAATGGATAAAATATATACGCAAATATATACATTGACTAACTGTCACGAAGCCGAGCTCCCTGACCTAGATGAGCTTCCTGACTCGGACGGACGGGGTGTACTTGCTAATGTTTCTTCCTTTCCACCCCGTCCGCAGGATCCTTTGGACATTTCCTGGGTTTCCCCGGCTCTGCCTCCGGTACGTTCATCTCTGTATCCAGCCTCTGTGACTCTGGGGGCGTGTTCTCCAAAGGTCAGCCAATCAGGTGAGCGGACGTCATCTGACGCCCCCCAATCAAAAGAGCTGGGGGCGTTTAAGGAAGCCCCGTCTTGGATTGTCGGCGCGGAACCTTTGGAACGCTAGCCGAAGCACGAGGAGGACGCCACTGAAGAAGACGGAGGAACTATCGTGGAACCACTGCTGGGATCCCTGGAGTTGAGAAACGACAAGCCAGGAGGCCAACAATACCACGAGCCGCCCTGCCACACTTCCAGGGGAGCAGTGTGGCTCCACAAGGTACGAGGGCGTTTTCAAGGGTTGTTTAAAACACGGGGTTGGACGGGGTAGCCTGAGGGTGGTCACTATCGTCGTACCTTGCCGGCCGCCTACACTCAAAGACTGCTATAGTTGGTGGTAGTACCCTGGTGATCCCTCACTACCCTTTCCTCCTCCCATCTGTTATATATACAGACCCCAGCCCCTAACGTGGCTGCTTTTCTTTTCCTTTTTCCGAGTGTATCTCCGGACCTGTGACCGAATCCAGCTGACTCAAGACTGGGACCGAAGACTTTAGAAGTTCCCCAACGGAGAGACTCCACATTTGTTGTTTGTACCCTCCAAGACACTGTACTCTTAAATCCTTTTGCACCTAACTCGGTGTTTTCAAACCAAATAAAGTGGTTAAAGATAGACTCCAACTCGTGGCGAGTTTCATTCTCCTGACCCCGTTCCCCACAAGTGGTGCCGTGACTCGGATCCTCCAGTGAACCACGCCATCCGACACAGAATGGAGAATCTCTTGACCCAAATGGAAGCAGACCGGACTGCGTTTTCCCAAGCCATCCAAACACAGTCCGATAACATTCTGAAATTGGCGGAGGGACAAACACAACTAATGACTGTATTAGGACAGGGAAGGGCTACAGCTCCACCTCCGGGCACTGTTGTACCGTTACAGAAATTTAGTCCAGGCGAAGACCCCCTTGCTTTCTTTTTGAACTTTGAAAGAGCGGCAAGAGCTAGTTCCTGGCCTGGTGATAGGTGGTCCTTCTATTTGGCGCCATTGCTAGTTGGTGAGGCCCAGGCCGCTTATCAGACAGTGAACCGGGATGGAACAACTGCCTATGCGGTTGTGAAACAGTATATCCTCGATAGGTTGGGGGTAGACGAGGAAACCCATCGGCTACGGTTTCGTCAGGAGAAAGGGTCACCCGGGGATTTACCCAAAACCTTGTTTTTCAAGTTAAAGGAGTCTGCAGACTTATGGCTAAAGCCCCATGAAGGAAACATCGACGCCATTATGAACAAGGTATATCTTGAACAGTTCATTGAGGCACTTCCCTATAGTACCCAGAGGTGGCTTAAGCAACATGCAGGTTTAACGTTGGAGCATGCTATCGAAATGGCAACCTGTTATGCCCGGGCTCAGGGTAAGCCTTATATGAAGGAACCCGAAAAAACCGCTAAAGTCTTACCACCTGTTAAGACTGACAAAAGGTTCCAAAAACCCGTTCCTGAACCTCCAAAGGTCCGGTTCCAACGACCTGAACTTCCCAATACAGGACCTCAATGTTATGACTGTGGTGAATGGGGGCATATTGCTCGGTTTTGCCGGGAAAAAAAGAAAGAGAAGACGAACCTATGGACGTGAGCTATGCCCCAAGGTCCATCCTCTATGCTCAAGAAACAGGAACCACTTTCTATGTACGTGTCTCTTTGAACGGTACTAGTATAAGAGCATTGTTAGATTCTGGTTGCAAACATTCAGTTATAAGAGAAGAGCTGGTAGACCGCAATTCTCTCATTCCAGGGAAACGGGTCAGTATCCGTTGTGTCCATGGGGACGTTAAGGAGTATCCTATAGCCAAAGTCATGCTTCACATGCCTTCAGGGAAAAACATGGAAGTTGTTGTGGGAGTTATGGCTGGTTTACCTGAACCCATAATCATAGGGACTGATAATCCTTCATTCAGTACTTTGCTGTTGGATACACTTCAACACTTGTCTCTTCCCCGTGATACCTTGTTAGCTGCAGAACCCTGGGCCAGGGACACCCATTTTAGGACTGCCCAATTGAACGATGCAAGTCTCACCAATGCATGGCAGGTTGCACGAAACGGACAGGATCTGAACACTAGAAGTTATCCCACTTTTGTTGAAAAGAATGGTCTGCTTTATAGACTCGCCAAGGTTGATGCTGAACCTCAACTGCTGGTCCCGAATGATTTTCGTGATCAGATATTGTTTTTTGGTCATGCCCATTTGTTAGCCGGCCACTCTGGGGTAGAAAAAACGAGTCAGTCCATATTGCGACACTTTTTCTGGCCAGGTATTTATGCCCAAGTACAAAAATACTGTCAGGAGTGCAGAATATGCCAGAAACTGAACCCCTACACACCCCCTCCTGTCCCTTTGGTACCCATGCCTATTATAGGGGTCCCATTTGATCGTATAGGAATGGACTTAATCGGTCCTTTACCGAAATCCTCCCGAGGACATCAATACGCCCTGGTCTTGGTTGATTATGTCACGCGATATCCCGAGGCTTTTCCTCTCAAGGCAGCCACTTCAGTAGCAGTAGCCCAGAGGTTAGTTGAAGTGTTCTCTCGCATGGGTTTTCCAAAAGAGATCGTTACCGATCAGGGCACCCCTTTTGTTTCCCGTTTGATGCAACAGGTATGCAAACAGTTAAACATCAAACACATTAAGACGTCTGTGTATCATCCGCAAACAGACGGTTTGGTTGAGCGCTATAACGGCTCCCTTAAGCTTACCTTAAAAAAATTGTTGTCGGGTGATGGAAAAAACTGGGACCAGTTATTGCCCCTGGCCCTCTTTGTGCTCCGTAGTCAGAAACAGTCCAGTCTAGGGACCTCTCCATTTGAGTTGTTGTTTGGGAGGCCCCCTAGAACACTTCTTGAGATCACGAAAGATAGTTGGGAGACTGAGGGAGCACAGGAAGTTGAGGCCCTGTTGGATTATACCAGACAACTACAGAGCAGGCTACACAAGCTTAGGACACTTGCTCACGAGCACTTAACGGTAGCTCAAACCAAACAGAAAACCCTGTATGATCGTGGTACAAAGTGGAGGGTGTTGGATGTAGATGATTGGGTTTTGATTCTATTACCTTCCTCTACACATAAAATGGGGAAGGAGTGGCAGGGACCCTTCAAAATCTTGAAGAAAATAGGACGCACTACGTACCTGGTACAGTTAGGAAGAGGCAAAACCCAAATGTACCATATTAACATACTTAAAAAATGGTTAGGTCCACCCCCTCAGACAGTCAACGTGGTGTCTCCTGTACTCGATACAGACCATACAGTCAGCGCTGCTCCTGTTAATCTTGAACTGTCTGTTACCCAGCAACAAGAAGTTAGAAAACTACTCTTGTCTCATTCAGTAGTCTTCTCGGATCAACCGGGCCGTACCCACTTGGCGGAACACAGTATACCGACTCTCCCCAATACAGTGGTAAAGCAGAAGCCCTACCGAATCCCCGAGGCAAGACGCTCAGCATTCCAGGCCGAGGTAGACAGTATGCTGAAGTCCGGGATCATAGTTCCTTCCCACAGCAACTGGTGCTCACCGGTGGTTTTAGTACCAAAGCCTGATGGCAGTATCCGATTTTGCATCGATTTCAGGGCCGTTAACCGGGTGTCTAAACAAGATGCCTACCCCTTGCCTAGGGTCGATGAATTACTGGAACGCCTTGTAGAGGCTCGGTATATCACCACCATAGATCTCACCAAGCGATATTGGCAGATACCCCTTGCTCCTAAGGACATGGAAAAGACGGCATTTTCAACCCCATCTGATCATTACCACTTCACGGTCCTTCCCTTTGGTTTGCATGGGGCGCCAGCAACGTTTCAGAGGGTCATGGATACACTACTGGCACCTCACTTACAATATGCGTCAGCCTACCTGGACGATATTGTAGTCTTTAGCAAAACCTGGGATGACCATTTAAAACACCTTGGGAACATACTGACCAGTCTAAGGGATGCCAATCTCCACATTAATGCGAAGAAGTCCCGATTTGCTTTCCAGCAGGTCAAGTATCTCGGGTACCTGTTGGGGGATGGACAAATTAAGCCTCAGACTGAGAAACTGGAAGCGATCATAGCTTTACCCTACCCCTCTTCAAAAAAAGAACTCAGGGCCTTCTTGGGGTTGGTGGGTTACTACCGCCGATTCATTGCTCAGTTTGCCAGTTTGGCTGCTCCCCTCACCGACCTCCTCGGGAAGAACGTCAAGTCTGCTGCACTCCCCGCTCCTTCTCTTGTACAGTCTTCGGGTTTCCAAGCCTTGAAGGACGCTTTAACTTCTTCATCTGTTCTCATTTCCCCTGATTTCCTCAGGCCGTTCATTCTCCAGACGGACGCTTCTGGGGTTGGTATTGGAGCGGTTCTTTCCCAGGAAGACGAGAGTGGGGCTGAAAGACCTGTTCTCTTTATCAGTCGCAAGTTGTTTCCTAGGGAGCAGGCATATTCTACAATTGAGAAGGAATGCCTGGCTGTCCGTTGGGGAGTGGAAAAACTGAGATACTATCTCGAAGGGAGACCATTTGTGTTGTATACGGACCATGCTCCCTTGACTTGGCTCCAGCGTAATAGGGGGAACAACAATCGCATTCTGCGTTGGTTCTTGGCCCTGCAGCCTTTCCAGATTGAAGTCCGTCATCGAAAGGGTTCCTTGCAAGGAAATGTTGACTTTCTCTCCCGCTATCCGATTTCCCCCGATCGGGTCAATCCTGGGGGTGGGATGTGTCACGAAGCCGAGCTCCCTGACCTAGATGAGCTTCCTGACTCGGACGGACGGGGTGTACTTGCTAATGTTTCTTCCTTTCCACCCCGTCCGCAGGATCCTTTGGACATTTCCTGGGTTTCCCCAGCTCTGCCTCCAGTACGTTCATCTCTGTATCCAGCCTCTGTGACGCTGGGGGCGTGTTCTCGAAAGGTCGGCCAATCAGGTGAGCGGACGTCATCTGACGCCCCCCAATCAGAAGAGCTGGGGGCGTTTAAGGAAGCCCCGTCTTGGATTGTCGGCGCGGAACCTTCAGAACGCCAGCCGAAGCACGAGGAGGACGCCACTGAAGAAGACGGAGGAACTATCGTGGAACCGCTG
Source organism: Lissotriton vulgaris (assembly GCF_964263255.1). NCBI lineage: Eukaryota > Metazoa > Chordata > Amphibia > Caudata > Salamandridae > Lissotriton > Lissotriton vulgaris. The sequence goes on along the minus strand of NW_028244261.1, from coordinate 47,506 downwards.
CTGGGATCCCTGGAGTTGAGAAACGACAAGCCAGGAGGCCAACGATACCACGAGCCACCCTGCCACACTTCCAGGGGAGAAGTGTGGCTCCACAAGGTACGAGGGCGTTTTCAAGGGTTGTTTAAAACACGGGGTTGGACGGGGTAGCCTGAGGGTGGTCACTATCGTCGTACCTTGCCGGCCGCCTACACTCAAAGACTGCTATAGTTGGTGGTAGTACCCTGGTGATCCCTCACTACCCTTTCCTCCTCCCATCTGTTATATATACAGACCCCATCCCCTAACGTGGCTGCTTTTCTTTTCCTTTTTCCGAGTGTATCTCCGGACCTGTGACCGAATCCAGCTGACTCAAGACTGGGACCGAAGACTTTAGAAGTTCCCCAACGGAGAGACTCCACGTTTGTTGTTTGTACCCTCCAAGACACTGTACTCTTAAATCCTTTTGCACCTAACTCAGTGTTTTCAAACCGAATAAAGTGGTTAAAGATAGACTCCAACTCGTGGCGAGTTTCATTCTCCTGACCCCGTTCCCCACACTAACATACTCAACAGGTGCCTAACTCGGTGTACCGGACCTAAGCCTAATACGTGGGAAGGAGTAAGTAAGTAGCAGTTTAAGTTAAGCTGGTTTTGCCAAGAATCTGACTCAAGAATTCTCTTTAAGGGTTTAGTCAGCTCCGTAACTGGGTAATAGAATGCAGGAGGTCTGGTATCTCTCTTTCAGGACTCGATATCCCAGCAGCCCGCGAAGGCGGCTGAGAACACCGGAGTTGGATTTCTCGGCAGGAGAAAAGACAGCGTCTCTCTCAGTGCCTCAAAAGGGAGGGGCAGCGTCCGTGGGCTCTCGCATCAGCTGGGCTCTCGGGCAATTAGATAGCTGCTCGGCTCGAAAACCACCACTGTGCGTTTGCTTAAGGCAACATTGCTATATTTATACCTGTTAGGTGCCGGGTTTGACGTAAGGTTGGACATAAGACGTCAATAAAGATGTCACTAAGAACTGGCCATTCTTACAGTGCTTTACAGGAGTTATAGGACGAAATCAAAACAAAAGCAAATGGGGATTTCCCAGGTTGCTGGAGGTTTGGTTTGTTTAGAGAACTCGTTGTGCTTTCTAGGAGTCTGGGGAAGTAGCCTTGTTTAATGTGACTGCATGGGCTACAACTAAATATGGATATGATTCCTATGCCATTATAGGGATATTATTGATTATAACCGGACAAGGGCATAAAATAGAAATATCGATTTAGGTTACTAGACAAAAACACAATACTCTACCTAGTGAGAATCACGTCTTGGCGGTTGGCAACATGAGATTTAGGTGAAATTCTAGGCTCTTGGTTTTGGCCCTTCTGCTTGGGTTGGACCTGGAAATGCAGCTTATTATTCATCCTCACCAAATGCCAAGCGCAGGCTTGACCATTGAGCAAGCGCACTTTGGGTCTCATTACTCGAAAGGCTGGTGCGATTTACAGTGGTGCAGTGTTCCTGAGTGTTCACAGCAGGTGGTTTGATGGGAGCTGGGTAGTCCACTTGCATCTTAGGTGGGCTGCTAGTATAGTTCTCCTAGGTGCTACTACTGTTTTTATTGGTGGTTAAAGCAGTAAACTTTGGTGCCTGTCAGATTCCCTGCCGGGGCCACGCTCTCCTAGAGTTGGTTTGTGGACACTTGGGAGTATTTAAACGCCCCACATGCTGACTTAATGCTGCCTACTTCTTTGCCAGTGCCAGCTGGATCTTGCTCTTTGGGGGTACTGGTGGGTTGATCCTCACGTCCTTCGCTTAGCTGCTAGGTTTTTTGGGGTGCACAGACATAATATCGACTCCAAAATATCGTTTGGACAGAATATCGAGTTTTAAATATCGTTTGGACAAAATATCGACTAGACAGAATATCGACAGCCAAAATATCGTTTTTAAGGTAAGCGAAGTAATATCGACTGTAAATAATATAGACAGTGAAAATATCCAAGTATATAATCTAGATAGTAAAAAATATAGTTTTTAAAATAATATTTAATTATTTATAGTGTTTTTATGTAATAATATGTGTGAAAAGTGTCATTTTATTTTATAATTATTTTTATTTAATGATTTTTTTAATTATTGTGTCATTTTATTATGTAGCGGGTTGTGGGTTTATAGGGGAATAGGGTGGGAAGTAATTTAATTATAATTAATTAAATATGTAAATTCATTAATTGGTAGTAATAATTAATTAATTGGTAATTAAATAATATATGTTAATTATTTAAAATTTAATTGGTAATTAATTTAATTTAATTGATTAATTTCTAATTATGTAAATTAAAATAATGTCTTTTCTGTAGCGGGTTGTGGGTTTATAGGGGAATAGGGTGGGAAGTAATTTAATTATAATTAATTAAATATGTAAATTTATTAATTGGTAGTAATAATTAATTAATTGGTAATTAAATAATATATGGTATTTAATTAAAATGTAATTGGTAATTAATTTAATTTAATAGATTAATTGTTAATTATGTTAAATTAAAGGGGTATTTTTAGGGTTCAGGGTCAGTTTTTAGTTTTTGGGTAAAGGGGTATTTTTAGGGTTCAGGGTCAGTTTTCAGTTTTTGGTAAGGGGTATTTTTAGGGTTCAGGGTCAGTTTTCAGTTTTTGGGTAAAGGGGTATTTTTAGGGTTCAGGGTCAGTTTTCAGTTTTTGGGTAAAGGGGTATTTTTAGGGTTCAGGGTCAGTTTTCAGTTTTTGGGTAAAGGGGTATTTTTAGGGTTCAGGGTCAGTTTTCAGTTTTTGGGTAAAGGGGTATTTTTAGGGTTCAGGGTCAGTTTTCAGTTCATGGGTAAAGGGGTATTTTTAGGGTTCAGGGTCAGTTTTCAGTTTTTGGGTAAAGGGGTATTTTTAGGGTTCAGGGTCAGTTTTCAGTTCATGGGTAAAGGGGTATTTTTAGGGTTCAGGGTCAGTTTTCAGTTTTTGGGTAAAGGGGTATTTTTAGGGTTCAGGGTCAGTTTTTAGTTTTTGGGTAAAGGGGTATTTTTAGGGTTCAGGGTCAGTTTTTAGTTTTTGGGTAAAGGGGTATTTTTAGGGTTCAGGGTCAGTTTTGGGTTTTTGGGTAAAGGGGTATTTTTAGGGTTCAGGGTCAACAAATAAGATTTTAAAAAATTATTTTTATTATTTTCATTTATTATTTAATTATTATAATTTAATTTAAGTCGTTTTAAGTATATTTTAGTAATTCAAATTTATTATTAATTTAATTTAACACTGTTTTTAATAAAGTCGATATTTTTTACATCTATATTTTTGTTAACGATATTTTTAACTCGATATTTTTGTACTTACCTGTTTGTAGATACAAACTCGATATTTTGACTGTCGATATTTTGTCCACGATATTTTGGCAAGTCGATATTTTGTCAGTCGATATTATTTCAGTGATCCGTTTTTTGGGTATCCTTCAACATTTTTAAGTGGGTTTCCGCTGTTTCTAGGAATTTTACTATTTGGCAGCTCAGATGGATGTCATCGCCTTTGAAACAAGCAAGCACCGCTTGCCTGCAAGTCTGTATGCTACGGTTGTTGAAAAGTGGTCTCAAGAAGGAGCATTCTTGTATGTGTTCGCTGCAGATGGCGATGAGATGTACTGTGTTTTCTTTGCCGTTCCCGCAAAGTTTGCATGTTGTTGGTATCTGTGGCCGTAACCATGGTATTAGTTGGGCCGCTGACGGCAATAGCCATAGGCGTAATTTCAGGTACTTCTCTTTTATTTTTTTGGAAAAGCCTGTTTGTAGATAAGCTTGGGGCGAGGACTTGATGTAGGATTGATATGTAAGCCAGCCGTGAACAGGCTTTGTCAAGGCGGCTTTGACCTGCAGCAATGATTCTTTTCAGACTGTCTTATTGACCACCGTTTTAAAGCCTACTGTGGAGCCTGGGAGTTCCCATAGTTGTCATAGCCTGAGATGATCAATAGCGGCCTCTAAGTACAGCCTTGCTGGGCAAGTGTCTTTATCATGAAGTTCATTCCACAGGAAAGCATTTAGAGTTTTCGGATCTCCCTTACTTACTTTGTGCCAGCTTTTTGTGTAGGTTCCTTTATGTGCCAGCTCTTCTTTTGGTAGCCCAAATTCTAATCTCATCTGAGCAGGTGATGTATACCTAGGAAGGCCAAAGATCATGTGTAGTGCCTTTGCTACCGTTCCATCTACTGAGAAAGCATCCCTCCCACTCATCGATTTGCTGCCATAAGTGATGGCTGGGATAAATTTTGCCTGAATCACCTTTATGAGAAGTAGTAAGCTTGGACCAGAGACCCCGTTTTTTAAGTTTCTAAGTGCCACTGCAACCATTAGCCCACTCCTTTTTATGGCTTCACATTGCGGATTGAAGTTGCCCTTGCAGTATATGATTACCTCCATATATCGATATTCACAGACCGTTTCCAGCTTCCTGGATGCAAAGAGCTAATTCCATGTTATTTTCTTTTCGGGGAGGTTAATGCACATAACTTTAGATTGTTCGCGATTGATGCTACGCCTGTTAGCAGCAGAATATCTTGAAGTAATGTCCAACAGCTGCTGTAGGCCTACAGGTGTCCGGCTAATAAGTCCTTCCTCCGTCTTCCACATGTCCAGTAGAGTTCTGAAGAGGGTGACTAAGAGTGCCACATACATACCAGAGACAAGCCTACATCAGGGGATGACTTCTGGCCACCCCCTAACTAATAGAGAAAAATCTGCAATGGTAAGTCTACCGTCTTTTGGTTCTACTATAAATGAGGTAAATGATGGCGATATATCCTATTAAGTATTTGGATGCGAAGGAGAACTTTCGCGCAGAATATGATTATAGCCTTCTGAAAACTAAATGAACAATGTTAACAGCGGGAATAATCTTGATGTTCACATTACTGTTGTTGATGAGTGACGGATAGAGGTTTAATTTATGTATCTTGTACTTGCAGTCACCTCTGAAGAAAGGCCCTGAGAGGCCTGAAATGCATTGGGTTACGATAAAACTGCTTTTCACGGATTTTGGCTTCAGCACATGTTTTTGCTAAGAAGTTCGGATGGCCCTGAATTTACATAAGAAACTTGGAATAATGCCGTTTCCTGGCATGTTGAAGTAAAGAGTGATGAATGTGGAAAAACAATGAACAGAGACAAACGTGAAATTACGGAAAGTGTGAAGGAGTGAAAATTTGGTTGCACATGCATTTGAAATATGCTGTGTCACTGGATGGAGCTTGAAGGTGTTCCGTTTAGATGTTCTCTACTATAAACAATCCCATAGTGCCACTCTCTACGTAAATTTAGCATGCAGAACCTTTCTTCACCTGTGCCCAACCTAGAGGTATGGTGGGGGAAATGAGCAACCCCCTCCTCTGTGTTCGCTCAAAAACAGTTCTGGGGCATCTCCTCTGCAGCAGGGATTGCAAGGATGTCAAGGAGGAAAATAAGTGGACCCTGCCCAAGTGTCAGCTAACACTTTCCTGTGATACGGGCTCATTGAAGTTAGAGGGATATAAAACATCCTTACACCAAAAGCCTTTGTTTCAGTTGTTTCAGCTGTTGAAGCACATTCCCACGCCATTAAGGGGCTACTCAGTTCCTGAGTGACAGTAGGAAGTTCATGATAATATTTATTACGAATCTATATTTTACCTGTCATTGGACTTGTAATAAATATTTAGGAAAAAACAAGAATTAATTTAGTATATATTTCCACAGCGGCAATGACATTATTTAATTCTAATCTTTTATCACAATACTTTTCTATAGAACTTCTAACTCTGCTACAGTAAAAACTGGTTTTGTGAATTTGTCACCGTAAGTAAGCAAAGTAGAAAATCCCTGGAGGAAAATCTCATACACTTTCACTATTTACACAGTCATTCTAAGGGTTCTCTATAGCCCCAGCACCATAAACGCTGTTCAACACCACTGGACTAAACATGCGGATCCAACCCCAAGTTACAATCCCAGACTGAAATATAATGCTTACTCTGTTTTTATAAAAAAAAAAAAAAATCGTGAGTTATTTAAAATCTCAGTAATGTTCCGAAGGTATGCATACAGTTAATACATAAAACATCACAATTTATACATTGCAGTATCTTTTAATAAAATAATGAAATACAAGGCAAACAATACAAATGAATGATTATCTGTTTTAAAATTCATCTGATCCAAATACCATACATGATCTATATGGAACTTTTTTAGTAAAAAAAAATGTTTTTATCTAAATGTCCCTGGCTCTTTTGGATTCTAAAAATGCAGAGGCGTGGCACGTTTTGGTGGTCTATAGACTTTGTGAACTTAACCACCTTCCTCTGGATAAAATTCGAAATTTTTTGAAAAGGGAACGACATATACCACTACGCAGAGAGTGAGAGTTTCCAGAAACACTCGGATAGACATATCAAGTGTCTACGGGGTTGTAGAAATAATGCGGGTAGAATAACGATTGCCGCCGAGTACTCTGCAGGCACAATTATAACATGTTCTACACCGAAGCAGATACACGTGTTTTAAATATATATGATCAACCTAGGACACTGATCAAGTGAGGCAACAGCATGAATAGAGGGCCAAAGCTCCACAATGAAAGGCTATAGCTCTCCTATCAGGAAAAGGAAGGATCAAATAAGACCAACGCTAACATTTTAAGAACTAGATCCAATAACTGGAAGGATCGAGGATAGGACAATATCTAGCCCTAACCTGCAGCACAACTGATTTTCTTTACGCTATAAACTTTGTAATGAGGAGAAAAGTGACCCCATATCGAATTTTGTCCTGAGGAAGGTGGTTCAGTTCACAAAGTTTATAGACCACCGACACGCGTCGACACCTTTACATTTTAAGAACCCAAAAAAGCCAGGGACATTTATATAAAAAAAGAAATCTTTTTTACTAAAAAGTTCCATATAGATCATGTATGGTATTTGGATCGAATGAATTTTCAAACAGATAATCACGATAGTTTTTTCTTATTGGGGTTTTATTACTTCTTTTTTATTGTTTGCCTTGTATTTCATTATTTTGTTAAAAGATACTGCAATGTATAAATTGTGATTTTTTTATGTATGAACTTTTCCGAGATTTTAAATAACTCAGGGAAAAAGAAAATTATTTTTAATAAAAACAGTGTAAGCATTACATTTCAGTCTGGGATTGTAACTAGGGTTTGGATCCGCATGTTTAGTCTAGTGGTGTTGAACAGCTTTTATGGTGCGGGGGCTATAGAGACCCCTTAGAATGACTGTGTGAATAGCGAAAGTGTATGAGATTTTCATCCAGGGATTTTCTAGTGTGAAGAGCTCGAATACCAACAATAAAGTTTGGCACAAAATGGTCGTGCCATACAACAATTTCATTAACCTACATCAGTTTTAAAATACATAAAAGCCAGTCGACTTTAAAGAATAGGAGCTCGAAAAGGGCAGTTTCAATAAGCTAGTGAACTGAAGGGTTGTGGCTTGAATTAGGGCTAAAGTCATTTAAATATGTGCTGGCTACGCAAGGATCAAGTTTTTTTGGCAGGAAAAACAAGGAAGACTAGTGTATTAAAAGCTGGATTTTGGTTCAAGTATACTACTTTTCTAGAACACTTTTAAATGCTCTAATGAAGATAATTTGACTACATTAGTTTCAAACTTTGACATGGATATAAAGTTTGATGTTGGTGCCATTGCAGCACAGAGGGCTTAACAACACATGGGATTTTAGGAGAAACAGATGTCTGAATATTATGAGGGTATTGCCATGGAGTACGCTAGAAAGAAAATAAGGTCACCCCTTTTAAGCCAGTTGGAGCTAGAATTGGGCATGGCTTTTGCTAACTCAAGCTATCAGGTTTTGCTCCTGAAAACCAGGCAAATCTCTAGGGCCTAATATAATACAGTAGAAGAGGGGACAGTAGACAAAGGGAATAGCGAGTGCATTAATAAGATACCTAATGTTCTGTACAATTTTTAATTGATCTGCGCCACAAATATTGAAGCTAATAACATATACTTACATTTATTTTAATGGTAGAATGGCAAAAGATCAGTGAAGGATAATTTTGGGTTTTAATACATGATGTTCTTTCCCAGTGAAAGCCTGGCAATTGGTTGTTTGAAACAAGTGATGGAATAACAATATATATTATTAATTGTAAACATTTTGGGGTATATTATCAAGGGATTTATCTCTGCTTTTTTGGCTTTAAAAGCCAAGAAAGCGGAGATAAAATTATCTCTCTATCAGCAACAGGGTGCTAACACGAAAATTTGCATGTTAGCACCCTTTTTGTCTATGCCCCCCTTGCATCTCTGATGAGATGCAAAGTGGGCGTTCCAGAGAAAAATAATAGGAGAAATGTTGTTAGGCGACATTTCTCCTATTATCAAGGATATCGCTAACCCTGTTAGTGATAAAAAAAAAGCAGCGCTAACCGCGGTTAGCACTGCTTTTTTTACACCTGGGGCCTTATTTATGAAGGTCCTGCGCCACTTTTACGTGACTTTTAAAATGGGAAAAAGACACGCACCGGTGACGCAAGGCTTTCATAAATAAGGCCCCTGGTATTTTCCTGATTTAGCCATGATATCCTATGGAAGGTGGATATCATGGCTAAGTTTGTGAGCCCCTTTCAACAAGGTAACGCCAAACTTCGAGAGATTATCGTTGGATTTCCAGCAATAATCTCTAATTTGGCAGTTAGCGCAAGGATTTTTATCACTTCTGAGATAAGCGTTGTTAATAGCACGCTATCTCAGTGATAAAAATCCACACTACCCGGCGATAATTATCCTAGCGCTAAGTGCGTTTAGCGATAATTATCGCTGGGGCTTGATAATATGGCCCTTTGTTCTCATGGTTGAAAAAGCAATCTGATAGCTTCTATAGATTAACTATTAATTTTGAATACAATGAAATAAAATTGACAGCATTAGTAGATTCATACAGCACTGCTGAGGTGCGCTAAAATCAAACTGGTTTAAGATGTGTCTCATCCAGATTTCAGATGTGTGTCATCTAGGAGCTAAGGCCATGGTGAAGAGAGTTGAATGAGCATTTTTAACGTTTATTTTCATTTTATAAGGAAACCTACGCAAGTAGCAAAAGGCGAAGGGGCAGATTTACAAGCCCTTTGCGCCACCCGTACATCACTTTTCCCATGTTAAAAATGACGCAAAAGTAGCACAAGGGGCTTGTAAATAGGCCCGAAACATTTTCCCTCGCCATCATAAGAAAGTGGAACTTGCAGTTGAAATAGTTATTTTAGCATACAGCATATTTTAACTGTATTCGTGTACACATTCGTATAACCAACTTCCCCACCGAGATTGGCTGATCATGTCATAACATCGGGGTTCCCATTCTCTCCACCTCCATCCCCACCAAACCTGGCCCAGTAAGTGTAGGTGCCCTCCATTGCCAGCCAGATGGACGTTGTGCTGCAGTTTTTACAGAAGTCAGGTCTTCATCCCCAAGAGCTCACACACCTCCCATCCTATCAAGGGATCTGGGCCTGTTCGTCCAGACACTGCATTCAGCGCCTCCGTCACCATAATCAACATGCTATCCCATTCCCAACAATAAACCTCTAGCTCTTCATCTGTGAGGACCTCCCTTACATGCATCAATTCCACACAGGCCCATTCAGTCAGATCCCTGGACCAAAGCAATTGTTGTGGATACAGGGGCAGACATCCACCGCCTGGTGACCCTGCGTTTGGCCAACAGTAGTCCCAACAGTGCAAATTTATAGAGTATCTCCCGATAATTTTTTTTAGATTTAATCCATTCAGCTACAGATATCGGTTCTTACATCCACCTACCACCCATCTCGTGTGGTAAATATTTTACCGTATACTATTTTTGCCATATAATTACAAGTAACAGAATAGCTCAAAATAAGAGGCAGAGTCCGGGGTGTCTGAGTCTTAAAGGGCTTTAATCATAAATGACTAAATGACTCGAGTCAATGGAGATCTTAGTCCATCAATACAAGGGTTCGGGTTCGGGTATGCAATGATGGCAGGAAAAGATGTCAACGATTTATTCACAGTACATGACATATATATAGTAAAATGACACAATAGTATTGAACACAGTAGGCGTGACAAGTGATAAGAACACATGTGCGTAGGAAAAAGGCGTGAATATGGGTGTGCACAGAGACGTGAACTAGAAACGTCACAGAAAAGTGTCATAAGTGGGTGGATGCTGAGAGAATTCTTGCAGAGTCAGCTGAAACCTAAAGCCTGGATGCGCGCGCAGCTAATATGACGTGTGATTGACGTGCATCTAGAGGAAGCTAAGTGTCTGATATTTAACACTAGCAGAAAAGACAGAAGTCTGGCATGTCAGATCGACCTGTTCCTAAACTTATCGGATATCTCGTGTTTGGAGGATGTCTAATCTGGAGTAAAAGGTCTTTCGGGCAGAGGCTATTCTATACTAAATGTATGCATGTCTAAGTGCAATGCGTGGAGCCGGGGCCTACCATGGTAACTGGAGCAATGAATTACATTAGGAGGACAGGAAGGCTTGGCCCTTTGCTCTGCAGCCGAGGGTATATTTACTTATTTCACTAGACAGGAATGTGTTTTCGAGGAGCTGAACTGGCTACACTGATAACTTGAAGGCAAAATACTGTTTTGGCAGGCAGACCAGGCCGAGCCAGGCACCGCTCGCTTGGCAGGAAGTAAGGCAGAGGTCAGGGATGCATCTTCATGCGGCAGCTTTTCAGAGACAGAAACAGAAGTGGCTTGAGCAGAAATCAGGGCCTAGCTCAGCAGAGCCAGGAAGAAACGTGAAAGTGCACCATATAAAGACGGTGGCATGGCATACTTAGGAACTGAATTATCAATCCATTCATGGTGGATCTGATAGAGGACATGTTAACGTTGGACGCAAATGTATTTGCGTCATCGGATTCGGTTGTGGAGGGAAGTTACATGCACTTTGAACTCGTACATGGAGTCGATGGGGTACACGTTAGGGGACACACTTGACCATAAAAATTCCAATTACCTCATTCCCTCCTTGTCCCCTACGGACCCATTAAGATATATCAATTTTCATGAGACCATCTATTTGCTCATATAACATCATTTGTTCTTCTTTCTTGAGTCGGGAATGGGAACGTGCACTTGAATGGGGAACACATGCTGTGGCGCACAAGCCGCAAATCGCTGGCCCACATTGTAAACATAGACAACAACTGAATACTATGGCCAATATTATTCCCAGGAATGACAGTAGCTTCCATCCCCAGGCTGTTATTACATTCCAGAACCAACCGGACCAAGTCCTGGATTCTGGTGTATCAGATGAGCAATCTCGTGAAGTCTGGTAATAGCTTTATAGACTGATGGCGCGTTATTTGGAATAAACACGCAGCAACTAGATCCGATGACTCTACAAGCCCCGCCCCTATCGGCCAGGATGACGTCAAGGACAAGGCGGTTCTGAAGAACAACAAGTCTCATAGCAGACTGCTCCTCTGTTAAGTTACCCAAAGCTGAAGTAGTCTCATTCACTACTGCCTCGAGAATTCTGGTTAATCTACGTATCAGTTTACTATTGGAGACAGTTCCTAGATAGGGAAAGAATCCTTTATTGAAATCAGTATATTGTTCCCATGTAGTTTCAGTCAGATCAACTAGCGGGAGGTCTCTTTTGTGTCTAGCAATATTAAGGCGGGAATTCCTGTGATAGTCAGATGGGGCTAGGAATACTGGTGGCAACAAAAATGCAATGAAACAGGTACCATCCCAGTCTGGAGGTAAACGGACATAAGCTGTCTGACCACATATGAAATAAGAATGTCGGGAAGCCTTGATTGTAGACTTGCCTTTATCACTGAATTCGACCACAGTAGTGCAGTCACTGTGACCTAGATGTACTGAACCATGTTTTCTGACACACTATACACCTTTTGCTGGCAGGACTGATATAGATGGCAAGTCTGGACTGGTTTCTGATTGAACATTTAGAATCATGAGGTTAAGTGTAAAGTTGCCTAACCCATACACTTCATTTTCCAGATCTGTCCCTGTCCTTTGTGGTAGACCCTCCTCGCTTGGAAAACATGCTTTGTTCATGACTGTGTTCAGATTTCCCCATATCCAATTGCCTTGGGAAACCCTAGAGTCGGTGTCTATAGAAGATATTAAACTAAACCATGCACCACAGGAACCATTATGTGTAAACGGGTAAGGAAAGAGGGGCAGAGCTCCCTTGTAGTTCTGATAGGGAGGGAGTCGGCCACATATCCAACAATTTGTAGCATTGTTGATCTGGTGAGAATGATGTAACATACGAATGAATGTATTGTTGCGCAGCGCAAGTCGATAAGATAATTCGTGTGGAGGTAGAGCACTAAACGTGTGCTCGGCAGTGGCATTAGAAAAAGAATTTGCAAGAGGAAAATACATGTATAGCATCCAACTCAAAACAATAACCGTAAGACTCAGAAAAAACATAATAAGTAATGTGCAGACGCATCTGCTACGGAGATTTTTACAGTAACGATTTCTTTTCATGATCTCCTGTCTATCTCTCTCTCTATTTGGGTCTAACTTATACATTGTCAGAAACTGCCTAACCGCTTCACCCGAGGGGGACTTAAACAATTAAACTGTCTGACTTACTAGACCTCAATTTCTGGCGGTACTCCTCTTGGGGAGTTTTCTCTAGAAGGGGGAGTTTAGTATCAGTCTCTGGAATGTTAAAGTCCTGGGATTCAGATTTTGGCGTATGTCCATAATGTCTTTTCACGTGACTTGAGTGGAGCCAGCCCTTACGGCCCTCCACTTTGACTGCAGTCCTTGTAGTTAACAAAACAATCTTCGGCTCCTTCCAGCGGGGCTCCAGCGGACTCTTCCGATCGAAGTTGCAGATGTATACGAGGTCACCAGGGACGATTTTGTGTGGCTTCACATCGGTGTTGTCTGGGAAGGCTGCCGCGACCTGTGAACGACATGATTGTAGTGCAGACATCAAGGAAGCAAGATAATCTGTCAACATAGTACTTTCAACATCAGTAATCTTTCGCGGCAGAGGCGTCCCCCACATATTAGGAGGTCTACCGAAGACCACCTCATACGGGGATAGCCCTGTCCTAGAATGGGCTACCATTCGCATATAGAAGAGTGCAACTGGCAATGCTATTATCCAATCCACTCCCTTCTCTTTACACACTTTTGCAAGGCGAGTTTTCAGAGTCTGATTGTGTCGCTCAGTGTTTTCGTGTGAATTTGGAGAGCCCAGTCTAGAAGTTAGTGACCCTAACTTCAATATACTTTAATGATAACTTGAACCATAGAGTCGGGGAGAAACCATGTGGTCTTTCCCCTCGTCATCCATCCCTGATCTGTCCGGACCCCTCCTTGTTCAGCCCATTTCTTTATTTCGTCTGCAGTAGCATGTGTCTGTATGTCGATGACATCTTGTGTGGGGTCCCTAACTGTCATGCAATGTGTCAGTGAAGTTACATCAGTTTTTGTCATGTTCATCGCTTGAGTATGAGTCAGTGCTGTATGTTTCACTGTTCGGTCTGCAAAGTCGTTACCCTGAGAAATCTTATCAGTGACTTTTGTATGTGCCTTGCACTTCATGATGGCTATGGCTGTAGGCAAATGTATTGCTTCCAATAGGGCTTGAATAAGGGGACCATGTTGAATCTTGGCTCCGTGAGAGGTCAAGAAACCTCTTTCTTGCCAAAGGACACCGAAGTCGTGAACGACTCCAAATGCATAACGTGAATCAGTGTATATGTTTACTCTCTTGTTCTTGGCTAGTATGCAGGCTCGGGTCAGAGCAATGAGCTCTGCTGCTTGGGCTGACAGGGTGTCAATGCGATGTGTTTCTATGACTTCAGTTTCAGTGGTCACTGCATATGCGGCCACTAACTCTCCTGTACTTGTTCTTAAACATGAACCATCCACATAAAGTGTCAGGTCTGGATTGGGTAATGCGACATCTGTCAAGTCTTGTCTGGGTTTCGTAACTGTGTCAACTACATCTACGCAGTCATGTGGAGTAGGGTCTGTTGTGTTCGATGGTAAAAGCGTAGCAGGATTAAGTGTATTACAGCGTCTGATTTCTATGTGTGGCTGGAATAACGTCAGTTCATAACCTGTCAGTCGTGCTATGGTCAAGTGTTGGGTCTGTGTTCTGTTTAGGAGAACCTCTACAGAATGTGGAACCTGTACTGTCAATTGGTGTCCCAATACAATGGAATCCCTTTGTCTGATTGCTAGCGCTGTAGCTACAACTGACTTTAAGCACGCAGGCAAGGCCTGGGCTACTGGATCCAATGTACTTGAAAAATAAGCACACGGTCTGTGTTTGTCTGCTTGTAACTGAGTGAGAACCGATAACGCTGTACCATCGCGTTCTGTGACAAAAAGTGTAAAAGGTTTGCTGTAACATGGTGTTGCTAAAACGGGTGCTTGACATAAGGCTTTCTTTAATTCGTCAAAAGCTTGTGTATGTTCCTGTGTCCATGGGAGAACAGTCGAAGACGCTGCCTCCTGTGTTGTCAACTGTATAAGCGGTTTAGCTAGAAATGCATATTGTGGAATCCATTGTCTGCAATAGGAAGTGAGTCCAATAAAGGCTCGTACTTCTTTCTGTGTCTTGGGTTGCGGAAGATGTGCAATTAACTGAATACGTTCAGGTGTCAGCTGCCTGCCCCACTTGGTCAGCAAGTGCCCAAGGTACACCACTTGCTGAGCACAGAATTGTAGCTTCGATGGAGACACTTTGTGTCCCTTGTCCGCCAAGAAATGCAAGACTGTCAGTGATGCTTGTTCACATTCAGGTTCACTACGGGCGGTGATCAATAGATCATCGACGTATTGAAGTAGGGCAGTGTTAGCGGGCATGTGTATACTGTCAAGTTGTCGCTTTAATGCTTGGCTATAGATGCTGGGGCTTTCTGTGAATCCCTGAGGTGCACGTGCGAATTTGAAGCTTCGGCCATTTAAACAGAATCCGAAAAGGTATTGGCTTTCCGGATCAATGGGGACACTAAAGAAGGCGTTCTTGAGATCAATTACAGTAAAGAACGTCGCTTCAGAATCAATAACTGTCAAGAGTGACGAAATGTCTGGAGCCACTGGATATTGTGGTATAATGCATTTATTTAATTCCCGTAAGTCGATCACTAATCGATAAACTGGGGGTGCATTTGGATCAGTACGTTTAAGAATTGGAATGATAGGGGAATTACAAATATTGGAGTCGGTTTCTACAACCACTCCTTGGGCAATGAGCTCGTCAATGATTTTCAGTAAAGCCACTACAGCATCAGGTGGTAACTTGTATTGTCGGATCCGTGGTAGTACTACTCCTGGCTTGAGTGTGACACGATATGGAGTAATGTGCATACAACCTACATCAGTGGGGCCTTTTGCCCATAAATGTGCAGGAACATTCTGTAACCTGTGATCAAAATCTCTCAATACATAATGTCCCTTAAAATCACGAAGGAACAACCTTACTCCTTCCGGAGAACAACAAATTACAGCTCCTAGAGCCTTCAGGGTCTTAATGCCAAGCAAGTTTTCTGGACATGATTTTGTGAGCAATAAATCTGTAGTACGGGACAATGGACCAACTGCAGGTGGAACTGGTTGTGATACTTTATTAACAATAGGCTTTCCTGAAAATCCAAGGGAAACATTCTGTGAGCCTGAGAGGGGTGCCCCTGGAACCTCGTCGTGACTGATTGTTGTCCTGCTTGCCCCTGTGTCAATCAAAAACTTTCTATCCTTCCCTAATACCTGACTATGTACATAAGGACCCTCTTGATCTACAGGAACCTCAATAAGAGGCAAGCCAACCTCCCTCTCTAGGCTGTTTCATGTGTATTGCTGATAATCGGGATAGTCAGATTGTGCATACTGGTACATCTGCTGTGTGACATGTTGAGTTGCGGCAATGGGCTGTGGCTGTGGTACCGCTACGGTCTGTTGTGAATTCTGCATAGGCTGTATATTCTGTGGAACGTGTGGTTGGACCTGATCCTGTCTAGGAGGACGCGGTCTCTCTTTAGTTTTACCTGTAGCTATGTTGTGTTTCAAAACTGCACAATCGTTTACATAATGACCTGGCTGTTTACAATAGTTGCATGTCCCTTTAACAGGAGCTGCTGAATTGTTGGACTGTGTCGTACCCTTTTTATGACCATCAGCTGGAACTGACTGAGCAACTAGTACTTTCATTTTCGTATCTTTCATACGTCTCTGTTCGTGATCATGTTCCTCCCTGATTCTGTTCTGGTGATACTGTAACATTTGTAACATTTGTGAAGGCGTATTAGCTTGCCATGTGCTCTCGACTTTCAATACACGGTTCTTAACCTGGGGCAATGAATTCTCGATTAATTTAGATACAAAAAGATGTGGGTATGACTCGCTACTTGTTTTCAGGCCACTATTAATAATAAAACATTTCTCGAATCGTGAATAAAAATCGCTAGTGTCTTCGTTGTGTTTCTGTTTACAGGCTGAGATTGCATCCCAGTCCTCCTTTTTAGTTGCTAACAGTCTTGGCAAAACCTGTACTAACAATCCTGGTAACGCTTTAGTTTTCACCCCAAGACCTAAACCTGGGGTTCGACCAATTTCTTCTGTTTCTAATTCAGCCCAATTAATCTTTTTGTCTCCCACCTCCCATTCCTTTTCCTTGAGTTTCTCGTAAATACCGGCAGGCAATAATACTTTCAATATTTTCATAATGTCGGGATAGGTATAATCTCCCATTAGTAACATGTCTTTTATTTCACGATGAAAACCTGCAGGGTCTTTATCATGACTTGGCACTATTTTCTTCATTTCCAATAATTCCATCTTAGTTATGGGCGTGTATACAAACACACGTTCAAGGGTATCATCGGGTTTCCGGATTGGATGTACTTCTCGTAAAGGGTTCTGTTTGTCTAGGTGATAGGGTTGCCTGACTGGGGGTGGAACGGAAACAAGATGTGGAGTCAGGAAAGTTCTATATTTGTGACGTTGTTCTAAGATCGTTTCAATTAGGTCGGTACCTAGACCTCTCCATCTTCTCAGGAGTAAGTCTTGCAATAAGTTATATAACGGACCTGGGTCAGATGCTTGGTTTTCATACTGAATAATGATGTGTTGTGTCATGTATATACCAGCTAGTCGCTGTTCTTACGGGGTAAGACTTAAGAACGTTTGCACTACTGAATCGTCTTTATATATGCTGTCATCCCCGGCCCACTGTACTGCGGACCGGGCTAGTTCTTGATCGCGTAAGGTATTGAGTTCGTGATAACCTATCCTTTCTTTCAATACTTTGTCAGTAATTTGAAATACATGTTCGAGGGTACATCGCTCTGGTATTGGACAAAGGTAACGTTTCTTGTTATTCAAACGAATGGGTCTATCGAAGGGCCTATCAAGTGGATACGATCTAGGGAGTTTCTCTCTACCTACATATGCTATCATGTCTCTTTCTACCTGTTGCGAGGGTTCTGCTGTAGTCTCTGGTTCATCCTCCTGCGAGGAATCCTGATCGTCTGATTCGAGTGGCTTTTCAGATTCTCGACGGGCATGTATTGCTATTATTTCTTTACGGATCTTTCTAACCATAGCATGTACACATTTTTCTCTATCGTGTTTACCCTCCGCAATGTTCTGGCTCCATCTGTTCAATCTATCCATCTCTCCTTGTGGAAAGCCTGCCTGATCTTGTTCCCTTATTAAACAATTAACCAAAAATCGCATTATTAAACCTTTGTTCTCAACTTTCTGATGTGACATGGCTTCACCAACACTCTCCGGTCTTTCTCCTGTTCTAATAAAGTGGTACATATTGTCTAGATGGTCTGGCATTTCTGGTAGTAATTTCAAATAATCTGTAACACGTCTTAAACGTAGGGAAGCTAACAACATGGGTCCTGTTCTACCAGGCACTGTGTCATATCTGCAATCCGTAAGCTGCTCTTTAAGCTGTTCGGCCGGGGCTCCTTTAGGTGTTCGCGACATTGCCCATTCTCTCATTGTCACTCGGTGTAGCGGTGGCGGGGTGTGGTAACTTCCTGTAGCACCTCCTGAGGCGGAGGCTTGGACATAACCTGGCTGTAGGGTCGGTATCTGTTGTAACGGGGTTGGAACCTGAGCAGCGCCAGACCCAAAAGGATTAAGCGGGTGAATAACAGGGGGAACAGCGGGTAAGGGTGCAGGAAGCAGACCTGGAGGGGTCTGCTGGTGTGGACCTGGGGGCTGATGATCCGTAGGTGGTACGGGTACATGGGCAGGTACATTGGTATATGCGGGAGCTACATCGTCTAAATAGGAAGAAAGGAAAATGTCTGCTGCAGTCTTATGACGTATTTTAGTCGGAACCAATGGAGGGGGCAGATCTTTCGGTATTTCCGGGGTCGCCTTGGGCAGGCCCTCGGCCAGGACTGGATAGAATCCTGTAATAATTGCGTTACTCTGTCTGTCGTGTTGTTCCATTCTAACTCGTTCTCCTTCTTCTATTAGTTCTTTTTATTTTGCTTTTTCGGAATCCCCTCTACTTTTCTCTACTTTTCTGAGTGCTTTCTCTGTTCGTCTATGTGACTCTTTACGCCATAATTCAATGGCCTCTTTCTGTGACTGTCTGGCTTTCTTTTTCCACAACGCTTCCTCTACTCTCATGATGCACTCGGCATCCCATGTCCCTGTAACGGGCAATCTCTGATTCTCTGCCAAGTCTTTCGTGTAGTCTGCCCACAAGTCGAGAAATAATATGGCATCTAAGCCGTGCTTGTGGTACATAAAATGCCCAGGAGTGTCCCTGGGTGGGATGGGAACAGCTTCCTCTAATATACCTTTCCTAGTTCCTATCTGTCGTAATTTCGAGAATAAAGGCATTGCTACCTTGATCTAGACACTATACACAATAAACACATGCGAACAATCACTCATACCACGACATTAAAACACATTAAAACATTTCAAAACGAACAACACAAACTATATACTTGAATACTTGATGCACTGCTAAACAGTACAGATACACTGCTAAAACAGTGCAGACCGGGTCTGTGTGCCCAAACCCGTCTTGACCGGACACAAATTAATGCACCCGTCTTGATGCGTCCCCAGCAACGGTACTCACCGGGAAGCACGGAACGGAAGGCCTCGGAAACTCGACTGGACTGGACTGACGTCACTGCTTCTGCCGTGCACTACGCATTCGCCTCGACACTACAGGTGGGCCTCTCGATGCCTCGGACACTGCTCTCTCGGCTGGGCTCTGGTCGGGATCCTCCGCACTCCTCACCGCCTCGTCTGGATGTCGGCCGCAGTCTCCGTCACCTCCGTAGGCCTGAGGGAGATACAGGAAATCCTGCAGATGCGCATGGGGTCCGTCACGGCCGTGGCAGGAGACCAGGCCTGCGATGCATCTCCGGCGCGTGGGGTGGGGGAGGGGTCCCTGTTCGGGCGCCAAATTATGTGGTAAATATTTTACTGTATACTATTTTTGCCATATAATTACAAGTAACAGAATAGCTCAAAATAAGAGGCAGAGTCCGGGGTGTCTGAGTCTTAAAGGGCTTTAATCATAAATGACTAAATGACTCGAGTCAATTGAGATCTTAGTCCATCAATACAAGGGTTCGGGTTCGGGTATGCAATGATGGCAGGAAAAGATGTCAACGATTTATTCACAGTACATGACATATATAGTAAAATGACACAATAGTATTGAATACAGTAGGCGTGACAAGTGATAAGAACACATGTGCGTAGGAAAAAGGCGTGAATATGGGTGTGCACAGAGACGTGAACTAGAAACGTCACAGAAAAGTGTCATAAGTGGGTGGATGCTGAGAGAATTCTTGCAGAGTCAGCTGAAACCTAAAGCCTGGATGCGCGCGCAGCTAATATGACATGTGATTGACGTGCATCTAGAGGAAGCTAAGTGTCTGATATTTAACACTAGCAGAAGAGACAGAAGTCTGGCATGTCAGATCGACCTGTTCCTAAACTTATCGGATATCTCGTGTTTGGAGGATGTCTAATCTGGAGTAAAAGGTCTTTCGGGCAGAGGCTATTCTATACTAAATGTATGCATGTCTAAGTGCAATGCGTGGAGCCGGGGCCTACCATGGTAACTGGAGCAATGAATTACATGAGGAGGACAGGAAGGCTTGGCCCTTTGCTCTGCAGCCGAGGGTATATTTACTTATTTCACTAGACAGGAATGTGTTTTCGAGGAGCTGAACTGGCTACACTGATAACTTGAAGGCAAAATACTGTTTTGGCTGGCAGACCAGGCCGAGCCAGGCACCGCTCGCTTGGCAGGAAGTAAGGCAGAGGTCAGGGATGCATTTTCATGCGGCAGCTTTTCAGAGACAGAAACAGAAGTGGCTTGAACAGAAATCAGGGCCTAGCTCAGCAGAGCCAGGAAGAAACGTGAAAGTGCACCATATAAAGACGGTGGCATGGCATACTTAGGAACTGAATTATCAATCCATTCATGGTGGATCTGATAGAGGACATGTTAACGTTGGACGCAAATGTATTTGCGTCATCAGATTCGGTTGTGGAGGGAAGTTACATGCACTTTGAACTCGTACATGGAGTCGATGGGGTACACGTTAGGGGACACACTTGACCATAAAATTCCAATTACCTCAGGAAGGCGACATGTGGTCTTTGTTGGCTCAGTATTAGATACAGAGCGTCTGTCTGATCCCATGTCTAATAATATGCCCACAGTATAATTTGCCTTTAGGGTTCGCCGGAAAGTTGGGCCACACTGTTAATGCCACCACAGTCATTGCAGGAAACTGTAGAAACTGACCTGGTCCTACCATGAATCTCTTGCACCCCTTGTCGAGGGTAATGCAGCTGTCAGCATGCTAGAGGTCAACAAGCATCTTACAGCCCCCTTCCTCCACCCTTCTAGGGGCATCTTGTGACCAAGCTTCACAAACGGATGTAGCCTCCACATCAGTAGGCTTTTGGAGAATGGTGTTGAGGATATATTTCTCCTGGTGATGCCATCCCATGCCCAGATTACCTGCCAAACTATGAAGGTGTGTGGCTAGGTCCCCAATGCCCTGGACCCCTCTAGGAGGGGTTAATTTCCAGTTATCCACATCTTTGCACCATCGAGCCTAATTGTGCAGCTGTGATGACAGATACTATAACTTTAAGTCTGGTAACCCAATCACCCACCCTCAAAGGGTCCAGTTTAGGGATTTTCAGTCCTCCTTCGTTGGCCCACCCAAATTAGTGCCACTAGCAAACTGTCTGAATCCTCAGGGTACTTCGAGGTATCAAACATTGTGAATTCTGAATTATTTGTAAGAATCTCAGGAACTGTATCATCTTTGCCATAAACCTTCTACCCACCACTGACAGCGATATGCCAGAATTTACAGAGGCTCGCAGGCCAGTCAATACACTTCCCATTTTGAGAGAAAATTGCTTCTCTGATGTGTGTGCCACCTTATTGGTAGATGGCTTATTAGTAGGGGTAAGTATGAACCTACCACTAGTAATAAGGCCACCAACCAATATAAGGCCCAGCCAAGATCTTGCTCAAACCTTGGTAGCTGGCAATGAGTAGGCTGGCTTAATTTAGGAGACAGGTGTACAAAGCATTCAAAAACACCAATGCATTAAAAAGTAAGACAAAACACCCAATCAATAAAAATCCAACACCAATTTCTAACAATAGGAAATATTTGTATCTTAAAAATGGCACCAAAATGACAAAAATCTAATCGGGTGAATCGGATATATGATTTTTTAAAGAATAAACACTTGCTAGTACTTAAATACCAATAGTATACTTTTAGGACATCTGGTCGCGCTTGACTGTGTTAAAGTCACAGTTTAAGGCCAACCACGATGGAGCCTTGGTCTAATACACTAAGCAGGATTACTCGGTAAAAAAGTTACCTTTGCACTTAGCAACCTTTCTGGAGCGTTTTCTCTCGACGTCGATTGGGCCTCTCCAGCAGGCCGGATTCACAGCTGCTTCATTGACTTGGTTCCGCTGGAACCCATGGTCAGCTCCTGGAAATCTAGAGCTCTGAGGCTTTCAGCTATACGAACCTGAAATTAAGGCAGTGTCACGCTGCCTGGAAGTCGATTAACTCTCAACGTCGTATTGGTCACCTCAGGGAGCTGTTTCACAAAAGTACTTTAAACTTCCTGAAGTTCCTTTTGGTGACTCTAAGTGTATACTAACAAAATCCAAGCTTCCGGAGTCTCTAAGTTGCTCCTCGAACTTTGGGACTACAGTTCACACATTGCACCTGGCCAAAACCTTAAAAGTCCAGCTTAAGGCAGTCAGCTTGGTTCTTCTTGCTTTATTTTTTTTTTTTTTAAATGTTTTTTATTTGCATCAAAGGTTCACATAAGCAATAAACAATTCATTTTTTCACGTAAGAAAACAGGAGCAGAAATAAGAAGATGACTATATTCCATAATTACATTTAGATAAGTATAAAAATAGCATTACTTAAACAGTGCAAAGCATAAAATTAAGGATCGAAAAACTTGTGTTTTGAAGCACACCTACTAAGACATGAATAGGCCCCATATTCTGTCAATTTTCCGCCTGGCCTGCCCTCCTCTTGAGTCTGCAATAGCGGCTTCCATACTATAAATCTCCTTTACTAAGCTCCACCATTCTAGAACTGTTGGTGGGTTCTTTTCAATCCAAACTCTGGCAACAATTAACCTTCCACAAGTAATTAGAACATTCAGCAGATCTTTAAACCTTTCCCCCCCACTGATGCCTACACAAACATCAGTATTTGAGAGTAAAAAAGGTTGCTCCAGCCTCTCAGTAATAACCTTAGTTATTCCTTCCCAATATTCCTTGAGGTGAGGGCAAGTAAAAAACATGTGAACAATGTCCGCCCCCCTCAAATCACATTTAGGACATTTCGTTTTATCTGAATAAGTATTATTCATTGCCCATTTAAGTATCCTGTCAGGCGTGTAATATAATTGACATATTGTTTTAAACATCTGCAGTTTTAAACTGGAAGATTGAACTGTTGTGTTTAGGCTTTTAAAGGATTTAACAATCAAATCTGTAGGAATATTTATGGCCAGTTTCCTATTCCATTTCTCTGTTAAAATGATAGCATCATTGGTCTTGAGATCAGAAAAGAGCTTATAGCCCAGACTTATGATACATTTATCATCATCCCTATATATGCAATCCCATATCTCAGATTCTGAGATTGTAGTAAGTTCTATTTTTTTCACCAGGTAATCTCTGATCTGATAGTACTTAAACCTAGCTATTTCTGGTAGATTGAAGCATAGTTTCATTTTATCAAAAGCCATAAAACCAAGATTGTCATATAAATCCCCCAGAAGTCTAATACCAGAGTTTAAAAACACTTGACAAGCTGCATCATGAAAAATAATAGGAAAGCCGGGGTTGCCCCATAAAGGTGTTTGACTATGAAAAAGAGAGGTATTGCATTTAGCCATAATAGATCGCCAAATACTCACAGTATCCCTTATGGTCTTAAATGTTACCCTTTTAAAATAATTGGGGTCGTTCATCCTATACACAAGCATATTGACATCTAGTCCTAGTAAAAACTTGTGAAAATATATGCATTTATCCAGAACAGCCAAGCTGCGGATCCGAGTCATAAATGCTGACCAATAGTAAAATTTGAAGTCCGGAAATAACAATCCTCCTTGATTAAAGGGAAGTTTAAGTAGTGATAAAGCACGCCGGGCCTTTTTGTACCCCCATACAAAGCTGCCAATTATACCTTCTAACCTGGAAAAGAAAGAATTATTGACCCGCAGAGGGATTGTGCGAAACAAATATAGGAATTTAGGCAAGATTTTCATCTTTATTAAATTTATTCGACCAATGATATTGATAGGAAGTTTATGCCATTTCTTAAGTTGCATGGCAGTTTCTTTTAATAAGGGCTCATAATTCAATCCTATTATGGAATCAATATCCGCACAAATTTTGACACCTAAATAGGTGGCTATATTGCTAATTCCAGGGACAGGGGTAGTAGCTTGATAGTTCATGACAACTTGGGTTTTGGTGGTATTGAGTTTGTAGCCAGAAACTGAGCCATAAATGCCAGCTTCTTTTAATATACCTTTCATAGTCTTAGCGACGTCTGGGGTAAAAACAGCGATGTCGTCAGCATATACAGTGATATCTAATTTCTCTAATCCATTAAAAAGAGGGCAGATTAAAGTTTGATGTTGTAGAGCAATTAAAAAGGGCTCTATTGCAAGAGCAAAGAGTAATGGTGATAAAGGGCACCCTTGCCTTGTCCCTCTTTTAATGGGAAACAAAGAGGAGCATTTTCCCATATATGAAACCTTACCCATAGGATTATCATATAAAGATTGAATCCATCGCAAATGTTTTCCTTTAATCCCAAATGCTTGTAATGCAGCCCACAGAAAACCCCACCCCACCCGGTCAAATGCTTTTTCAGCGTCTAATAAAATCATACCGAGTGGGGTGTGTTTGATCCGTGCTGCATCAAAGGCTGATATAGCCATGTTAATATGTGCTGTGGTGTCACGTTTAGGGATGAATCCATGTTGTTGGGGAGAGACAAGTTGGGACATATATGGAGCTAATCTAGTAGCCAGTATTTTAGCGAAGATTTTGGCATCACTGTTAATAAGGGAGATAGGCCTATAAGATCCCCTCTCTTGTGGTGCTTTATCTTTTTTCAAAAAGAAAATAATTTGGGTCAAATTCCATGATCTGGGTGCTTGTTGCCCATTACCAATAGCACTGATCACATCAACAAGTAGTGGTAGTAGTTCTTCAGTGCAATATTTGTACAATTCCAAGGGAATAAGATCTTCCCCGACCGCTTTACCCATTGCAAGAGATTTAATTGCACCCCTCACTTCTAAAGGCGTGATCTCGGCCTCTAATTGAGCCGATTGATCTAAATCTAAGTTCTTGACTTTATTAACATCAATATAATTCCTAATACAATCATCTAAGATAACATCTTCCGGTGTATAAAGAGTTTGGTAGAAAGAAGCAAACTGTTGTAAAATTGATTTTGGATCACAAAATAATTGATTATTGTCCCCTTTAATTTCTTTAACCATATTAATGGAGCGATCTTCCGCAACTTTGTAAGCCAGCAATTTCCCACTTTTATCTCCATTTTCATACTGTTCCATATGATACTTTCTAAGTTTATTAATACTTTTATCCCTCAAAAGGTTTTTAATTGCTGCTTTAAGCTCGATTAATTTGAGGTTCAGATCTTCTAAGTTTGAAGCATTATTACATATGGCCTCAGATATCTGGAGTTCGGTATCCCTTATTTCATTTAACCTTTGCTGATTAATAGTTCAAAGTTCTTTATTTTGTCGCCATATGTATTGTTGGGTAAATCCCCGTACACTAGCTTTACATGTATCCCAGACAATCCATGGTAAACTTGATTGTCTGTTGATGTCAATGAATTCCTTTATATGCTCCCTAAGCTGATTTATAAACATGGTGTCAGAGAATAAGTAGCGTGGAAAAGAGAAGGAGCGAGTAGTATTTTCCTCCGTTGTAAGTGTAAATGTTATAGAGATCGGATTATGATCAGATGTCACCCTTGGATATATATCCATTGAACATTTACATTTATCAATAATCCAGCCTGATGTCCATATCATATCGATGCGTGAGCACACCTTATGAGCAGCAGAATAAAAAGTATATCCACCTGTATCAGGATTTAAAGATCTCCATACATCTTTTAAAAGATGAATTGCTGCCAGATCCAAAATTGCAGCCCTAGTTTTCCTCATCCTCTGAAAAGCATTTTTTCTTGTAATATCCAGTTTATAATTCATTATACAGTTAAAATCTCCTAGCACAATTATCTCACCCCTCCATCCCAGTAATTCCATGTTAATTTGGTCAAAGATTAAAGGTTCATCTTGATTAGAAGCATAAACTCCGCATATTGTAAGTTTGAAATTTTCTAACTTTATCTGCGCTATCGCCCATCTCCCTGCTTTATCGGTTAAAGTCTTAATTATTTCACATTTCAGCCCTTTATGTTTTAAAATCGCTACTCCCCTAATAGAAGCATCGAGTTCCGTGCAAACTATTGGATCAAATCCTAATTGTTTAATACGTTTTTTATCTTTATAGGCAATATGTGTCTCAGTTAGAACTACTATTTGTGGACTATACATCCTAAGTTCCTCATAGACAAGCCGGCGCTTAATTTTATTGTTTAATCCTGAAACATTCCAGGTTAAGCACTTTATTAAATGCATTCTAAATTATATATTTCCTTCCCTATGTAACCTATGTAACCAAAAAAAATAATCACAATCAGTGTCTTGTAAAACATCTTAATTTTTTCTTTTTCATTTTTGTGTCCTTTGATGCAGTTTTTACCCCCAACCATAACTTCCCTTAACCCACCCCACACTCTGATATTACCTCCCCCCACCCCGTGTTTACCTGTGGATCCCCCTTCCTGTTGACTGCCGTTCACTTGGCAGTAGGTGAGTGGAAAAAAACGCTAATCGGGTCCAGTTATTTATAGTTAATCCGTGCAATACAATCCAGCACATATTCTCAATGCCTCTCTTTTAGTTATTTCAATGTCATATAAGCATTAAATTCATGCCCTGCAAACCTTTGTATGTATAATGAGAAGCTAGAAGAAGCTAGAAGAAAAAGAAAAATTGCACCAGTATTTACTTCACATTTACTTCACATTAGTCTTAAGTTCAATCAATCAATCATTTCCCAGTTTTCCAGGAGGCAATTGCTTTTTCAACCTCATCTGCATCAAAAAAAAGATATGAGCGACCATTTTTTATCACTTTAAGCTTTGCAGGCTCTTGCAGATAAGCTTGAAATCCGAGTTCTTTAATCGGATCTATGAACTGTTTTAGCTTCCATCTTTTCTCTAATGATAGTTTACTTAAATCCGATCTCACAAAAAAGGTGACTGACTCAATAGTGACTGGGGTATTAGGCCGTGCTTTCAAAGAGATGGCCTGTCGAAGCAGAAAGTTGCCAATGTAAATCAAAATGGGTCTTGGAAATTTCCCGCTCTTATCTCTCTGGAATAGGGGTAAACGATGCGCACGTTGGATCTGTGAATCCCAGTCCCAGTCAGAGAGATCAGGGAAAGCCTTCTGAAACAAATGGGTAATGTATGCCCTCGGATCTGCCCCCTCTGCTCCTTCCGCAATACCAAAGACACAGAGGTTCTGCCTTCTATTCCTATTTTCCAAATCCTCCAGTTTGGCCTGAATCTGGGTTATTTGTGAATCATGCCTATTCAACTCTGCTTCAGAGTTTTGCGATCTCTCTTCCGTAGCGGCCACTCTCTGCTGCAGTTCTTCTATGTCCTGTGACACAGCTCCCAATTTACATGACATCTCTTGTAAAGAAATTTGAGTTCTGCTGTTGTCCTCTCTCATTTGCTGGTAATGAATTTTAGCCTCTTGTTTCTGTTCGTTTAAGAGGTGTAAAATTGTCTGAAAAGAAGCAGTCACTTCGCCCTGCGGTATCCATTCAGTAGCCCCGGAAGATGAGGATGAAGTATTGTCACCCATGCACACAGCTAGAATAGGTTCACCTAGTAGGGTCCTAGCAACCTCAGGAGTAGTAGCCTTCGGCGTATCACACATGTCACCAATTAGACTATCGCTATTGCTGATATTATTGCAATCAATTAACCCAGAAGCAGAAGTTGAGGCAGTATTATCTTCGGTAGATTTCAGGGTGGATGCAGAAGACTGAGGTTGTGACTGATCCATGATACTAGCTCCAGTGCCAGCTCCAGTGCTAGCTCCACTGCCCTTTGATTTCTCTGTAAGAATAGACTGAGTAGGGCTGGGTGGAGCATCCCCTTTTGTTTTATCGGTGGATATAATGACTACATCATTGGGGCTATTACCAGATAGACGTAGAGCCATGGTTTTCACTCCACCCTTAGCCTGCACCCACTGTCTGATAGGGATATTTTCAGCGATAGCCTTCAAGGCGTTTGACTTTGATTTCCCCGCCATTTTAGCCAGCTTATTCTTATTTTTCTCCTTGGGCTTTTTGGATACTATTTTGTTTTTGTCTTTAGTCAAACATAAGGGTGTGTTACTCCCCTGTTCGTTGACATCCACATATTCCTCATCTGTTTCACTTATGTCAATATTAGCATCATTTTCAATTCCTTCCGTCTCAGTAGCCTCCACAGCACAGTTTTTATCGAGGGAGAGACTGGTAAAATTAGTAGTAACTGTGGGAGTTTTAACTTGAAAGTCAGCGCAGGTTGAAGGCTGGAGTGCTTCAGGGTCGCTGCGAAGGGCAGAAGTACTGCTAGTATTGTCAATAGAGGTAGTGGTAGTACTAGCGTTGGGATTTAAATCAGCAGTATTCTCCATCACCACCATTATCACTCTATTTCCCACTAACTCAATGTCTGAGGTCCGTACCCCAATATTACCCTGTGCTGCAGGAGCTGTGATATCAGCAGTGATTGTAGTAGCGGCATTTTGAAAATGCTTCACGGGGTCTTTTAAGTTGTTCTGCTCTCTTTCCTCCCCATTTGCAGCTTTGCCTCCCTTCTGACCCTTATCAGCTGCATTACCTTGTGCCTTTTCACCATTGCCATCCGCTGCTACTGCTGCCGCTGCCGCCGCTGCTGTGCCTGTACCTGTTCCTCCATCTGCTCCATTCTGTATCTCCTGCCCAGTGCTCTGAGCCAAGCTCTGCGCCGTGTCCGCGATGTTTTTCTTGCTTGCAAGGATCTCGTTGATAGCAGTCACTGACAGAGAAACTGCCGCGGCTCCTGCTCTCCCGCTCGCTGTGGTATTGCGCGTTGTCCGTGTGGGAGGTTTCGGCGCCATCCTGCTGACGCTCACTCTCTCTGGTTGGGCTGCTGCCGGTGCTGTGGAGGAACGCAGACCTGGCCAGCGGATCGCTGCTGAGGCTGAAGTCGATCCCAGCCTAATCCACGCTAACAGGCTTACCCAGCCCCACCAAGACCTTGCTGTTACTCGCTGTTGCTGCTGCGGTACCTCGTTTCTTTTAGCACACTTTTTGGCATCAGTGATAACAAATAAGTTTTGAAAACGGCTCCGGGCTTGCTGTAGCTTCCACATAACCCGCTGCTCACGGTATTACCGATATCCTCCAAGTAAGATTCCTCCGTGCTCTATGCTATAGTTTATAAAAACCAGCAGTTCACGATCAGCGCTGTATGTGCTGTATGCAATGCCGGGCCATAGCGCTCAAAGCGCGGTTACTGCTGCCGACCTGGACCTGGACCCGACTTCAGCGCTTCCACTCCTGGCGGTGTCAATCCGCCATCTTGCTTTAGATGATGCAAGTGAAGCTTTCAGGGAGTCCACTCCTTCTCATTTTAAAGCAAGGCAAAGTCCTTAGTAATGTAGTTCCTTAGTGTGCAGTAGGCGCAGTCATTCAGCATGCAGTCCTCTTGGTGCAGGCCAGGGTTCCAGCAAGCCATTTTTTTAGGCTGTTTCAGGCAGCAGATTGAC
The DNA here is from genome assembly GCF_964263255.1 of Lissotriton vulgaris. Lineage (NCBI taxonomy): Eukaryota > Metazoa > Chordata > Amphibia > Caudata > Salamandridae > Lissotriton > Lissotriton vulgaris. The sequence goes on along the minus strand of NW_028244261.1, from coordinate 17,991 downwards.
TAGCTATATATCGATGCAATGACAGTAACAGGAATTTACAAGTTGGGCTGCACAGTATGCTAAGCAGAGAATGTTTGCTTACTCGTTTTTAAGCCACGCCCTTAATTACATAGGCCGCTGTCCCTTTGAAAGACCTCCCAGTTTTTTCATCCTACTTAAAGACCTATGTATACGCTAACCAACCAGAACCCACATTTCTATCATGGATTTTTTTTTGTATTTTTTTTAAACAAATACCTCGGTGTCCTGCAATCATAAGATTCTTGTATCTTGTATATTTTCACCAAAAGCACTGCTTGCAGAGAAATTGTCACTATTAAAGGAAGATCGCTGCAGAGGTTTAGGAGACATCCTGCTTCCAGAGCAGCAGGGTTAGCAGCAGTGGTATAACACAATTTGTGATAATGTTGTTTCCAAAAAAGCTTTAGAGAGAAGCAGTTGCCATTACAGCGAGGGCACTGTTATGCGCTCGAGTGATTAATCTTGAGGTTTTGACGGGCGCAAACGCAACCAGTGAGTTTATTGTCCTTGTCTCGCTTGTACTTGTGCAAACAGCCCCGATTCCACGTGTAAGATTCACGTGGGTGGTGTTCAACCGGACACCTAGCAAGAGAAACTATGGGACAGATTTACAAGCCCCTTGCACCACTTTTACGGCACTTTTCCCATGTTTAAAAGTGACGCAGAAGTGTTGCAAGGGGCTCGTAAATCGGCACCTATGTGAGGCATATCGACGCTGCCCCCCGGCAGCCTCTGCTTTCCCGGTGCCCTCTCTAAGAGGTGGCACGCTCTGCCGAGAGCTGTGCTCCGCACACGGGCATTATTCAACAGTCCATTGCTGACTCTCGAGATGCCACCGCGCGCAGAGTCCCGAGGCAATGGGAGAAACATGGCAGCCAGGTGAGTTATCAGTGTGGGGTGAGGGGGAATTTACATATGTCTGTGTTCTGCACTCAGTGAACTGGAAAACCATTTCCATTGCGAAGCCGAGAATTAAACTAGAGCGGTGCCGACACCATGGGCTGCACCGCAGCGCGCCAGCGAGGGCGCATTTGTCTTTTAAAAGCCTCTCGGGAATGAATGCCCGTTTTCTGTAGCGTAAATTCAGGTTTTTGAAATAAAAACATGTGAAATTCGGCAGGTTTAAATCTGTTATTTTTTAGCAGATGGAAAGAGACATGAACTGGGATACCTTTGTCTCTCTAAGGGGCAGATTTATGTCGGACTTGCGCCACGTTTACGCCGCTGTTGCGTGACGCAACGGCGCGGAAACGTGGCGCATCCCTGCGACCTATTTACAACGTGATGCATCTAGGCAGATGCGTCACGTTGTAAAGCTCTGCGCCACATGGAACCTGCGTCAGGTTTCATGTGGTCGTTCTGTCGCAGGGTGGGCGTTCCCTCGTAGGAAAGCCCCGTAAAACTGACGCAGTGAAATCTACAAGATTTCATTGAGTCAGTTTTACGACGCTGCTGCGTCAAATCCTTACGCCTGCTTGAAGCAGGCGTAAGGAGTGGCGCACCACGTAATGTATGGGTGGCCTCTGTACATTGCAAGAGTTGCGTCGCACTTGCGACGCTACTCCAGCAATGCGCCGTCCGTACACCACAAGATGCGTCACGCATCTGCCCTTCCTTGCACCATGGTGCGCCGCATTGTAAATGCGGCGCATCTGTGGTGCCGCAAGGAGGGAATTGCGTGACGCATCAGTTCTGGCGCATCCCTGCTGATTTGCAGAGATGCGCCAGAACTCATAAATCTGCCCCAATGTACCTTAGAAGTGTTAAATCAATCAGGCTTCGCAAACCCCAGATCAGCGTTGCTGCTGCGGTCCAGAGGTAAGGCCTGTGAGAATCAGGGGGTGTGAATCTCACGATATCTTTACGATATTAGTAGCCCACTGGGGCAAGATTGTTGCAACAGAATGATGTTTTTGTTTTTCACAAAATAATTTTTTGTTGAGAATCATGCAATATGTATCACATAAAGCAAATTAAGTCCATGAAAAACGTTAGTTTGAAAAATTGCATGGAAGTAAAACTATAGTATGTTTACTATGTTTTTGAAATTGATGTCAATTGAACCCTGCATCTTTAAAAATGTGTATGGCACTTTATTGAATCACCCGTGAGAAAGCAGTGAGGTTAACTGCGAAACGCGTCGGGTTTACCCGTTGTTGAAAATAAATACCGTTTGATGAATTGAGGCCACGGCACCAGCGAGTTTATTTCTCGTGTGACTGGAGTTTAAGTTGAAAAAAAAAAAAAAATATATATATATATATTCAATGAAAAAACCATAGGTTATAGGCCATATATAGTTAGGAATTAGCATTTACAAAACCTTATTTTACTCGCATAAAACCATTGAAATTCCATATATAGTTAGCTAACTATAAGCGCTAACTATATATCGCGCACACGCAATCCACTGCTGATGATGTCACATATTACATCATTCATGACATGGTCAGTGACATCACTGATGACATCACTGATCACAACATCCAGTGATTGTATGTGTCTGTAAAGTTTAAATATGTTTCACATATTGAAGAATGAGTGGATGTATAAGTGTCTGAATGAAGAATTTAGTAGGTGCATGACTGACTGTATGAGTGAGTGATTAAATGTGTCTCACTGAGTACATGGGTTAGTGACTAAACTGTCTTAATTCGTGCATCAGTATGTTTGATGTTGTGTAAGCTGCTGCATGTGTTGATCAGTAGCTATAAGAGTGGCCATATGGGTTATTGATTGGTTGCCCAAATATTTGAATGAGAGGCTGAGTGTGTGTGTGGGTGGCTGGGAGGTGCGTGACTCTGTGCATAGATGTGTAAGCAGTTGATTTACTAGGAGTATGAGTTCAAGAGTGCATGTGGAAACAGCTATATGGGCGGTTGACTGTGCATGGGTGTGTTGGTGAGTGAATGGATTTCTCATTGCTACATGTGCAAGTAAGTACGTATGTAAAACACAATACATGTGAGAGTTGAGATATATAAATAACTGAACATAAGAGCCAGTGAATGTGTGAGTGGCTGTATCGATCACTGTGAGCTTGTATCAGGGATTATATAAGAGAGTAAATATGTGTTATTATATGTTTGAATAAGTAAGATGTGTATAACTGTATAGTTGAGGAAATGGAGGTGTGATTGATTCTTTGCATGACTGACTAGGTGTGTGAGTAACTCCATGAATGAGTGACAGTATGTGAGTGTCTGTTTATACTGAGTGTATGTAAGGTTATATTAGAGTCTGAAGAGGTTCATTGTATTATCACATGAGTGATGTGATCAGTGATGACAAATGAGATGTCATCAGTGATGTCATTTGAGTTGTCATCAGTGATGTCATTTGAGATGTCATCATTGATATCATTTGAGTTGTCATCAGTGATGTCATTTGAGATGTCATCAGTGATGTCATCAGTGATGTCACTGACCATGTCATGAATGATGTAATATGTGACATCATCAGCAGTGGATTGCGTGTGCGCGATATATAGTTAGCGCTTATAGTTAGCTAACTATATATGGAATTTCAATGGTTTTATGCGAGTAAAATAAGGTTTTGTAAATGCTAATTCCTAACTATATATGGCCTATAACCTATGGTTTTTTCATTGAATTTTCAAGGTTTTGTAAATGCAAATTCCTAACTATATATCCACTATAACCTATGGTTTTTTCTGTGAATTTCATTGGTTTTTTAATAGCAAATATGAAAAGCTTTAAAATGTCAAGTACGTGATAGATAAAAACATTTTCGTATTTATGCACGCTGATGTGCTTTGAACGCTGCCCCCCCCCCCTCCCCTCTTTTGCCTTAGTAGTACTCTCTCTTTGCAGATACTGAAGGGTAGTTAACGCAGGCCTTTACCCCCGTTGTAATCCGTCGTGCCTCCTTGTCTCTCCATTTGATTGATTGTTGTCCAAGCATTTACTGTTTTAGAATTGGTTCTCTTTGGATCATTCTCTATTTACAAACAAGCACAAAGTCGCAATACTCTGTTTATTCTTTGCAGATAGTGAAAAATCGTGTAAAAAAATAAAAGTAATCGAGCAAAATCAGTAGGCCACTAATTGGATCTCTTTTTGACCTCGCTAAAATAGAAATATTAGGAACAACCCTTCTTGAGAAATACGAAAATAGTGACATGAACTGAGCTCCACACCATGAGGGCTGCAAGACAGCTCGGCTCCATCACCCATCCCGCACAAAATAATGACAAACCCTATGCAAATATTAAAAATATAGACAACACACCAGCAAAGAAACAGGGTAAAACATTTTATTAAAAAACTATTTACATAACGTTGGTTTATAAGATGATGTCAGTAGTGGACCGATGTGTGAATAGATCGAAAACAGCACAAGGCTCCAAGATCCGGATAGCAAGCTCCTGGATGTTGGGTGCCATAGTTTAGAGTTCTGAATTTCAGCCTTTTTCAATGCCTGTGCTTTGTTGAATCAAAATGGCGGCTTGACACAAAGCTGACTCAAGCGTTGTTACTGATGCTATGCAGACCAAAACTGGTTTTCAGTTTGTACATTTTTCTAGATTTTTCAATCCAAGTTTGGTTGACTTTGTAGAACGATGGCTTCAGATTTTCAACATACGGTGTGGTGGCGCTGACTGGGAGGGGGCGCTTCGCTCCTGCCCCCTCCCCAAGTAAGATTTTCATACGTGAAAGTACGTTAATGGTTTTGGTCCCTGAGATGCTTCGATGTCACTACCATTCTCAAATAGCATAAGTTCTGGATGTTGGGTGCCATAGTTAAGAGTTCTGAGCAGCGCTTGTAACACTGTCTGAAGCTTATTTCCACCTACTGCAGCTTCACTATTCTCAAAGTAAGTGAGTGTCGTTTGTGGACCTGACTGCATTAGAAAACAATGTGATATGTTACCTTCCTAAACAGCTTGACGGAGGCCCCTGAGGGGCGGTGTGATGGCCATGGACTCGGAGAAGACGCTTGGCTCCGACACCCTCCCCAAGTCTTATAGCACTGGTGTAGCCTGAGATCGCCCCCGACATAGGCGGCCGGCTCCCGGGGTCCGGCGGAACTTTTTGCCTTTTGATGACTCTTCAATTCTGGACCTTGTCCCACAATCCGTTTGACCTGAAGACAAGCTGTAGTGGGGCGCCCCTTTATCATTTTAGTTGCCATTCCGCCCGCTTTTGCTACACTGTGCCTCTTCCGCCATTCAGCTGTTTTCCGCCCGCTCTTGCGACTACAGCGTCTCGCTCACCATGTAGTTGAGATGCGCCCGCTCTTGCGGTGCAGCGATAGGCGGCTGCCACAGGACTCTCAAAATGGCGGCCGGCTCTTCGGTTTTGGGCCTGGTCCACTAAAATGGCCCTGGGACACCTTGGAACTCGGACGCTTGTCTGCTAGGGCTTGGGTCCCATTCTCGAAAAGCGTCCCCTCAGCCGTGAAGATTCTACAAAAGTCTTGGGGGCCTCCGACTCCCGCAGGCTTCTGGTGGGGAACGGCTGCCATGATTGCTCGTGGAATGACAACGACGGAGCTACGAGATGGTAGTGGTCTCATGCTGACGCCAGCTTTAGTCTGAAACATCCAGAAACACTGTAGACTACCAATTCGATCAGTTCCGGTAGCGCCCCAACATGACCCGGAAGAGAAGAACTTGCCCTCCCCTCTTTGACTGATGGTTCTTGTTGCCTGTCCCCTCTGTTGTCATTTAACAGAACTTTTTGGACTGCTGAAAGGGGTTGTGTTCTGAACGCTGGTTGGTGGAGACATTTAGACTATATTCTTGACCTACGTTGTCGCGTAATGCGTTTTATGACACGCCGCGTTAGCGCACCCGGAAGTGATCCGAGGCGCGGCGCGCAGCGCGTAACGTAAGCATAACAGGTCATGTGACTTGTTAATAAAACTTTTCATTGGTTCATTTTACTTTTGTTAATTTAATGATGAAAAGCTTGGCCATATGACCTAAAAATTACGCTTTTTATTATTTTCGAACAATATTTTTTTTTCAAACATATGTTATAATATTCCAGGCTAATGTACTTTCCCGGAAAATTTACAACTGTCTTGCAAGTAAAATATATTCCTTTTTCGAGAAAAAGGGCGTTTCTTCCTTCCATGACGGAGCCGTTGAGTAAAAGAGATTCGGCCTGCTGTCTTAGTCGCCGATACGCCTGATTATCAGATTCTTATCGATCACTTTATGTTGCAGACATGAAAAACACAACTGCCCTTGACCATTTATCTTTACTGCGTTCCTACATATTATACCTTTTATCCGTCATGTAATTGGACTGCTTTATTTCACTTGCCTTTTACTGATTCGAAAACAGTCACTAAAAGTAAAAACTTTACAAATGAAAATACTACTACCGTGTTTTGTTTTAAAAACCTTTATTGTGAAAATGTCAGTATACAAATACGGGCCTATAACCACGTGGGCCGGCCACGGAGCAAACTGAAATCGTATATGATGAGGAGACATTTACACTGTAGAAGAACGTAACGAGCGGGCCATTAGGTGACAAGAACAAAGGTGTCTAACAGTTGCGGAATCGGTGGACGTACATTTTGTAATTAAAATACGACAGGGCCACTTACAATAACATTTTCTAGATATACATTTGCGGGCAAAGAGTTACGAGTCCCATTTATACCGGCGCCATTTTGGGCGAGGCCGGGCAGGTCCAAGATATAGTCAAAATGTCTCCACCAACCATCGGCCAGACCAGAACCCCTTTCGGCCCTTTATGCTACAAGATGGTGTCTTCCATTCAGAAAATATTGGTGGCAGCATTTTGAAAGGAAACAGAAACAGCCGTTCTCGAGTTTCACATTGTTACATTTAGGAAGAATGTTGAAGAGTAGTATGTGGTAAATCTGAAGCCATTTTTCTACAAACTCTCAATCAGACTTGAATGGAAAAAAAAAACCTGAAGAATGTCCAAACTGAAAACCAATTTTTGTCTGTATAGCACCAACAGTAACGCTTGAGTCAGCTTTGTGTCAAGCCGCCATTTTCATTCAATCAATAGCGTCCCCCTGCACACATTCAGGGACCTGGTCGTGTCTTCAGATGAAACGCATTGTAGGAAAAGAAGCAGAAAAGAAAAGGCAAAAAGTTCCGCCGGACCTAGTGAAGCTGCAGCAGGTGCAAATAAGCTTCAGACAGTCTTCAACTTACTCTGATTCTTATAATAAGCTTCAGACAGTCTTACAAGCACTGCTCAGAACTCTCAACTGAGGCACTCAACATCCAGGACTTGCCATTCGGATCTTAGCGCCTTGTATTTTTGTTTTGTTCTTGATGGAGGGGAAACAACAAAAAACAGGCATTGAAAACGGCTCAACTGGAGCAAAAAAAAAATTACTTCTTGGGTGCATTAGGGCATTTATGATTTTCGAATGCCGTATTCATCAGGTTGATGCTCATGTTGCCATAGGACAGCATAGCACCACAGTGTATACAAGTTAACTTCATATGTTCAGATGAGGCAGGTGGCATATTTAGCATTCACCTTCTTTGATCCAGGAGGGATGGAGAAAAACTGCCAGATGAAACTTGAAACTTGGCCATACAGATCTCGGCGCGTTCGACTCACTGTACCGCAACAGTGACCGCAACTCAGCTGGACACGCCGTCTTTCGGCGCAGCATTGTAGGATGGCCACACCAGTGCGGCAATTTGCTAGACACCACCTCGGTGCCATCCGGATCTCGGCGCGTTCGAGTCACTGTACCGCAACAGTGACCGCAATTCAGCTGGACACGCCGTCTTTCGGCGCAGCATTGTAGGATGGCCACACCAGTGCGGCAATTTGCTGGACACCACCTCGGTGCCATCCGGATCTCGGTGCGTTCGAGTCACTGTACCGCAACAGTGACCGCAACTCAGCTGGACACGCCGTCTTTCGGCGCAGCATTGTAGGATGGCCACACCAGTGCGGCAATTTGCTGGACACCACCTCGGTGCCATCCGGATCTCGACGCGTTGTGCTGCCTTCGGCCTATTCGCACATCGGTCCGCTACTGACAGTGACCGCAACTCAGCTGGACACGCCGTCTTTCGGCGCAGCATTGTAGGATGGCCACACCAGTGCGGCAATTTGCTGGACACCACCTCGGTGCCATCCGGATCTCGGCGCGTTCGAGTCACTGTACCGCAACAGTGACCGCAACTCAGCTGGACACGCCGTCTTTCGGCGCAGCATTGTAGGATGGCCATACCAGTGCGGCAACTTGCTGGACACCACCTCGGTGCCATCCGGATCTCGGCGCGTTCGAGTCACTGTACCGCAACAGTGACCGAAACTCAGCTGGACACGCCGTCTTTCGGCGCAGCATTGTAGGATGGCCACACCAGTGCGGCAATTTGCTGGACACCACCTCGGTACCATCCGGATCTCGGCCCGTTGTGCTGCCTTCGGCCTATTCGCACATCGGTCCGCTACTGACGCCGCCTCACGTGCCAACGGATTTTCTACACTTTTTGTAGCCCTATGTCGCATAACAGGTCATGTGACTTGTTTATAAAACTTTTCATTGGTTCATTTTACTTTTGGTTTCCTAAAGATGGAAGGCTTGGTCATATGACCTAAAAATAACACTTTTCATTGGTTTAGAACATTTTTTTTTCCCAAACGATGAAAGCCCCACCTTGTTTCTGGATCATTCAGACTGAAGCTGGCGTCAGCATGAGAGCACCACCATCTCGTGGCTCCGTCGTGGTCATTCCGCGAGCAATCATGGCAGCCGCTCCCCACCGGAAGCCTGCGGGAGTCGGGGGCCCCCAAGACTTTTATACAATCTTCACGGCTGAGGGGACGCTTTTCGAGAATGGAGCCCAAGCCCTAGCAGGCAAGCGTCCGACTTCCAAGGTGTCCCAGGGCCATTTCAGTGGACCAGGCCCAAAACCGAAGAGCCGTCCGCCATTTTGACAGCCATGTGGCAGCCGCCTATCGCTGCACTGCAAGAGTGGGAGCAACTCCACAACATGGTGAGCGAGACGCTGTGGCCGCAAGAGCGAGCGCAACTCAGCTAGATGGCCGCCACCTGGGGAGACCCGTTCACGCCGCCTCCCCCCCCCCCCCCCGGGCCGCCGCACGCCAATTTTCGGAGCAGCATTGTAGGATACCAAAACCAGTGCGGCAGTTTACTGGACATCACCTGGGTGCCTGTCGTACATGTTGTGTCAGCCATGTGACACTGGACACAGACCGCTACTGACGAGGCCTCCCCCCGCACCACCCGGGACGCCCCACGCTGTTTTTCTGTGCTGCATTGTAGGATCCCTAAACCAGTGCGGCACCCAGGCGACATCACCTGGGTGCCGTCCAGAACTCTGCACGTTGTGCTGCCTTGGGACTATTCGCACAACAGACCGCTACTGACGAGGCCTCCCCCCGCCCCACCCGGGACGCCCCACGCCAATTTTCGGAGCAGCATTGTAGGATCCCTAAACCAGTGCGGCACCCAGGCGACATCACCTGGGTGCCGTCCAGAACTCTGCACGTTGTGCTGCCTTGGGACTATTCGCACAAAAGACAGCTTCTAACCATTGTTGCTTTTTGTGTTAATAAATGTTTAAATGTTTTTAGTTTTTGTTCTGTTCATTATCGTTAAAAGTTAATAAAGTTTTATAACCTTAATTTGTTGGAGTGTTATCTATTTTTTGAAAAACGGGTGAATGGGGCCTTGAATCGGGTTATTGTCATGTGTGGGCTTTGGAAGTGTGCTGCTGCAGGATCGGACATTTCAAACTCAAATGCACGTTCTTTTTCTTACCTTTCCGAAGCATGGAGCGCAATAGCAGGCAGAGAAAGGGTGATGCACGTGTTGAACACTACCTGACCTGGCAAGTTGCTGGCAGTGCCCCCCCGCCCGCTCCTGAAAGAGGGCACACACACACCGCCGCCCCGAGTACTTCACAAATCTTTAAAAGACCATGCGCTTGTTCATGAGGCTTAAATGGTTTATCACCTCTTCTAGAACCCCTACATCGACCCTCTGACGTTTCATGGAAAAATTACCATGTAACACAATACCAAGTCCTGTCAGCTGAAACCCCCAAGGAATCGTGGGGCATATTATCAAGGGGGTTTATCTCCGCTTTTTTGGCTTTAAAAACCATGAAAGCGGAGATAAAATTATTTCCCTATTATCAAGCTGTCGCTAACACCAGTTAGTGACACCTAAAAGGAGATAGCGACCATCTTGGGCCCGGCTTTGCATGTCAGTGATACTTATCACTAATGACATGCAAAGTGGCGTGCCAAGATGTTAGCGACTGGAAACAGTCCCTAACATCGCTACCTTCTATTACCAACTTTTGGAGATATTCGCGCTAAGCGCGAATATCTCCCAAATCTAACACCTGCCCTGAGCAGTTCTTAGCCATGTTATCCAATGGGAGGTGGATAACATGGCTAAGAGCATTAGGTCAATAATACATGAATATCGCTGACTTTTCTGCGATAATAGCAAGGTTTATCTGCGATAAAAATCGCCGATGTGCGGCGATAATTTTTGTCTCTAAACAAGTTATAGACAAAAATTATCGCTAGTTGTTCGTAATATGCCCCCGGGTTTTTGCTTGCAGAAATCGGGAGGCGGGAGACTAGCACTGAAATCAGTACTCACACGCCTGAATCAGGAGGATTGGCATGTCTGAATTCTCTACAGCTGGGGCCATAAACTACATCCGCAGGGGTAGGTGATAGCCTGGGACCAGCCTGGCATCTAAAATGGCTGCCGTGCACGACAAAATTGTGGCATTCGAAAAAAGGCAAGATGGCGCAGCCGCTGGAAGAGATATATCAACATATATCAGCCTCCTCAGCCACCCTCAGGAAACATAGGGGATTAGGATATGTCTCCCGCACCCCCTTATACCTAGTACTTTAATTAACGAAGCACAAAATGGCGAATTCCCGTTTCGCTACCAGTTTGCGGCCCAGTTCGCGGCCCGTGAAGCGCTTCTACCGTGAAAAATCATTTTTTTTTTATTTTCCCCACGGGACCCTTTAATAACCCCAACAACATTCCTAGGGGGTCAAGAGGGGGATACCTTGCCCCCTTTCATTAAATTCCCCCTTAGTTTTTCACCTTTTCTTCTCTCTCGATCCTACCGAGAGACAAGATGGCGGCCGCTCCGCACTGTCACGCAGCAAAAAAAAAAAAAAAGCTCACGCACAGCCGCTGGAAGAGATGTATCAACATATATCAGCCTCCTCACCCACCCTCAGGAAACATAAGGGATTAGGATACGTCTCCCGCACCCACTTATAACTAGTAATTTAATTTACGAAGCACAAAATGGCGAATTCCCGTTTCGCTACCAGTTCGCGGCCGCGCTTCTACCGTGAAAAATCATTTTTTTTTTATTTTCCCCACGGGACCCTTTAATAACCCCAACAACATTCCTAGGGGGTCAAGAGGGGGATACCTTGCCCCCTTTCATTAAATTCCCCCTTCGTTTTCCACCTCTTCTTCTCTCTCGATCCTACCGAGAGACAAGATGGCGTCCGCTCCGGACTGTTTAGAATGTTGACAGACACCGGAGAGCCAATCAGCTTTCTGCGCGCAAAGTTCCGATAAGCGAAAAGTAAGCGGACCGGATCGCTGCCCAGAGCGCTGTTACAGATATATATCTTGGTTTGAACGTTAATTTCTCAAAAACTACTGGAGCACATATATTGAGACCTAGCAAAGGCACATCGGGCTAACAGTCCCTACAATTTTGCCAAGTTTCGTGCAAATCCATTCAGCCGTTCGAGCTAAAAGTGAGTCCAACCGCCCTATGGAAAACTCAATGCAAAAAACGCGTTTTGGGACCCCCCTTTTTTCTCAGCCCCCCCTTGACGAAACCCCACCAAATTTTCAGGGGCTGCTCAGAAACAAAATGTGCCATTTTCCTGAAAATTTCAGCCGATTCCATCCACAAACGCCAAAGTTATTAGACATAGAATTTTCAAAAGTCCCATAGGGAATTTATCCTAACTATATATACCTACTGGCGATAGCCAGTAGGTAATATATATATATATATATATATATATATATATATATATATATATATATATATATATGTACATTTAGGTTTCTGCTCATTAATGGAACAATTTAAAAGTACTTAGTGAATGAGAACACTAGGAAATAATGGTACAGACACAGCAGACCCAACTCAGGACCCCAGACCCAACTACCAACCCAACAATACATTTGTGGAGCCTAGCAGCCCACACACCTCCTGAAGCTATGTCCTTTACTGTACTACCTTGGTCTAGTAGTACTCCCCAGGAACTTGTGACTACAGTCATGTACTACAGAACAGCCTGAAGTAACTGCCCTAGAATCAGTTACTACAAATGTATTTTCACTGCACACCCTCTTCTGCATCTCTGCTACAAGAAGCCTTGACGGCAGAGTTGTCAAACCGGTGATTGTAGTCAGGGCTCCAGGCTGTCATCCTCGCCTTTTAAAGGTGAAAATAGAGTAAGACATGCAGGCTGTAATAGGGCACGCAAACCCAGAGCTGAGCTATGGGTCTGGCTTGGCTCCAAGAGTCAGTGCACGCGCCAAGACATCAAAATGTTTGGCATGTATATAGTGCAACAGAAATAATATAAAAGTATGATATGGTTTCTTCAAAATGCAAAAGAAGGCATTTCGTTAATAAGGGGAAGTGTTTCACCTTAGCATATAGGATTTGATCAATTCATGAGAGACATTTTTTTTAAAGTAATAGTTTTTAAACTATGAACTTTGAAACATTCATGGCTCAGCCCCATGACAATGCCATTAGTGAACTAAGAGGCAGGTCAATAGTTCAGCAAATCCTAAATGTTTCCTACATTCTTATTATAGATGGAGCAACTTAATAGTCTTTTAAATCAAACATAAGAGGTGCTTGTCCAGCGCCCATTCTGAACTCAAGTTTTTAAAAGAGTCCCAGACCGGTTTTGGAGCTTCACCCCTTATTAGTCAGGCTAGCTTGACTCCAGTAGCAGGGAGAGCACGGGACCCAAGTCTATCCATGTATTTCCTTTATTTGCCCTAAGTTGGCTGAGTACGCTCACATGTGGCTCTCTTGCTCACTTTGCCACTGGATTTAAGCTAGCATGGCTGATAAGGGGTGTTACCACGAAACAGGTCCCAAAATGCTAGTTTCCCATCCAGGGCTTGGCATTTCGGCTGGAATTTTCTAATGAGGCACAGGGTCAAGACTTATATGCATATAGCTGGGTCTGTACTGGGGTGGCCAAAGTGAGCAAAAAAATGATGATGGATTCAACCAAGATCTGGTACTGGGGCTGAGCGTCTGAAACGTTTCAGTGCTCCACCACCATCTCCTTGTGTTTGCTTTCTTCACCCTAAGTTGGCAGGGTATGCCCAGACGTGGGTCACTTGCTCACGTTGCCACTGGATTCAAGCTAGCTAGGCTGATGAGGGGTGTTACCCGGAAACCGGACCAGGGATGCTTGTTTCTGGTCCAGGGAAGACCTGGCTTGGCAGTTCGCTCTGGACTGTTCTCATAAGAAACAGGGTTAAGACAGATTTTCATATGGCTGGAACTGAACAGGGGGGTCAAGTGAGCACAGAATACTGATGGATTCAACCCAGATCTGTGACTGGGGCGTCTGAAAAGTTTCAGCGCTTCTTCCTTGTTCTCCTTGTGTTTTCCCAACTTTAGCCAGGTCAGTGCGATCACAAATCCTTGATGGCTGTTGCTGCTTCATTAATTTATTGGAGCGAAATCTCTTCTGATGTCATCAGTGATGTCATTTTAATTGTCATCAGTGGTGTTATAAAAGATGTCTTAGAACATGTCATGTGTGATGCCAAATGTCAAGCCATTAGCAGTGCATGTCAGAGGTGCAGTTGTAGTTTTGCTGCAAATTATAACTGCTGAATTTCTATTTGTGTTTTTTTATTTCAAAACATTATGGTTGGCACTGAGAAATTCCCCTAACTATTGCATTACTTTAACCTTATGTTTGTTTCAGTGCATATATATATATATATATATATATATATATATATATATATATATATATATAATATTACCTACTGGCGGTCGCCAGTAGATAGTTATAGTTAAGACCTATTATCCATAGGAAATCCGCAACATTCTATTTGGAATAACTTTGGCGCCGGTTGACGAATCTGCACTTTTGGCCTGCTCCGGTCCGCGCCTATCCTGAAAGTTTCACGATGATCCATCAAGCGGTGGCCGAGAAAAAAGGGGGGGTCCCAAAACACGTTTTCCCCATGCAATTTCCCATAGGGCCTTTAGCCGCAGCTATAGCCCGAACTGCTCAACGGAATTACACCAAATTTGGCAAAGAGGTAGTCCTTGGTTCAGACTCGTGCCTTTTCCTTACTTGATGTAAATCCGTTCTGTAGTTGCTGAGAAAATGACAGTTAAAAGTACATATAAATCTATGGGCTCGGAGGGTCCACGTACCCTAAGCGAAGCCTACGCGCTCCCTTCCGTGCACAAGCTGTATTTTAATTGGCTGTCAATACTCTAAACCAGGAAGAGTTGGCAGCCAACTTGTGCCTCGGAAGAAGCGAGGCACAAGAACCCAAAGGAATAACATTGCAATACGCGAAAAGTGGACAGGGTAGAAACACCCGACCCCCTAGGCCTGCTTAGGGAGTCCCACAAGGACACGAGGGCTAGAAAAGTTTTTTATATTTTTTTTAAATCGCGGGATGCGCCTAGGATCCGCGCATCCTAGCGATAGAAAAAAAAGAAAAAAAACGTGTGTGGAGAGGAATTTAAATGCTCCCCACACGCCCCGGGGACCGCTACCTCCCCGGGGCACTACATTTTGAATTTGGGGGTCCGTTATGGACCCCCAAGCTCCGGGTACCACCACCCCTCCGGGGCTTTTCAAATGATGGGACGGGAGCCTCATGGCCCCCCTCCTGGAGTCTTGTCTAGGCCCTGGGGACCGCCACCCCTCAGGGCTGGCTCCTGCAGTGTCCCGGGGTGCACACCCCGGGACACTATCCTTTGTAATGACAGGGCGGGAGCCTTGCGGCTCCTACCCTGCCATTGCAAACTGCTTTCCTATTTGGAAGAGAGATCAGGAAACCTGCTCTCTCTTCCAAATAGGAAAGTAGATTGCTTTTCCACAGGGAGAGCAGCATGTTAGCTGCTCCCCATGTGGAAAAGCATAAACCATCTCCCCGCAGGAGGCTGGGAGCCGGATGGGCCTATGGGGACCCCCCATGGGCACCAATGTTGAGGGCCAGCCCCGGGGTATGGGGTCCCCAGAGCTAGTAGTGGCCTGCAAGGGGGGCCACGTGGCCTACCTAAATATTGGGGGCAGGCCCTAGGGGATGGGGTCCCCAGGGCTAAAAAAAATAGAAAAAGAAGCGGGCTACACAGCCCTCCTACTTTAAAATAAATAAATAAATAAAACCGGGATCGCGGCTGGAGGCCATGCCCCCTCATTGCACCACTGTGCAAACACCCCCCCTGACACGTTTGCAGAGGGGGAACAAGTTCACCTTGAATACTGGGGGTCCCTGGGGGCCGACTATCCCACTAGGTACCTCCAGTATGCCCCAGGGAGCTCCGTTGCAGAGAGGTGTTCTGAGGCCATTCCCTTTTTACACCTTTCTGCAACGCAGTTCTGTGGTGCTTACTGGAGGTAGCTGGTGGGCTAGTTGCACCCCCGGGGCCCTCAGTATTTAAGGAGATTTAATCCCCCAACTTAAAACACACCACATGGCGCGTTTGCGCAGTGGTGAAGGGAGGGGGCAGGGCCTGAGTACACATGTGTGCAAACACGCCCAGGCTGAGTCTGAATCTAGGATCCAGTCCTGTGGTTAGAAAAGTAATCCATAAAGTAACTAATTGCATTTAGCTAGAAATTCACATTGAGCTCAATGTTGCATAGTATTTGAAATTGTGTAGCCCTGTAACTACTGTATTTAAGTCTATTGCGTATTTGAAAAGTATTTAAACTAAAGTAATTCATTCTGAGAAAGTATATTTGTAATGTAATGTATAATAGAATTATAATGTAATTTAAAAAATAAAATAAAAATAAATAGTTTAAAAAAATGTAGTAAATAAGTATCAAAAAAATAAATATACCAATTAATACATTTAAAAATAGTCATTTACAAAACCTTTGAAATTCACTGAAAAAAACATAGGTTTCAGACATGTTATAGTTAGGAATTAGCATTTAAAAACATTTGAAATTCACTTATAGAACCATAGGTTTCAGACATGTTATAGTTAGATATTAGCATTTAAAAAGCCTTTGAAATTCACTTAAAAAACCTTAGGTTTCAGACATGTTATAGTTAGGAATTAGCATTTTAAAAAACTTAGAGATTTACTGAAAAAAACATAGGTTTTAGGGGTGTTATAGTTAGCTAGACATTTCACTTGTACAATTCCTCGGTTATAGTTAGTTGTACTAAGTATAACTCGCACACCCGCAATCCACTGCTGATGATGTCACATATTACATCATCAATGACATGGTCTGTGACATCCTATTGACATCACTGATGACATCTCAAATGACATCACTGATGACTTCAATGATGACATCCTCCACGTAACAATCTGACAATTTCATCATACACTAGTATAACCTTTCAACACTCATTATAAAATATGGAGTACCATATTTGAAACCATTGGCCCACCAATACCCGTTTCTAAAAATCTATTTAGTGATTCCTACATCTACACGCACATCTAAACACTTACCTATAGATTCACTCATACATGATAACAAAGATCAATAGAACACTATTAAATATACTTATACACCTACATCAACATTACACACCAGCGCACACCCTATTCACTTATGCAGTCGTTCTACTCACTTACGCAAACAATTGATCATACTTATATTTTCTAAGCTACACACTTATACAAACACCACTTTATTTATTCGTATAGATAGTAACTCATACTTAGTGTGTTATAAAATCACTATTACAAGTATACAGTTTTCGATACAGTCACTCATGCAATACCTGAGTCTTATGTATACTTATTTATATACAACAACTGTCACATACACTGCCTTTTCTATTCCTAGTTTGTTGGACAATTATCATTGAGAAATATATTTACTCATCACCACACCCATAAAGAACTGGTTCCACATACAGTCTTAACCTCATATACCTAGTAAATCAACTATTTACACATCTTTGGACAGTCACACACCTCCCACTCAACCACACACACATTCACTATCCCATACAAATAGTCACTTAACTAATTAATAACTAATATAGACTTTCACATAGCTAGTAACCAACTTATGTAGTAGTTTACACAACAAGAGATAGAGTGATACACGTATTTACACAGTTTAATCACTATCCCATATATTTAGTGAGACACTTTAAATGAGTCACTTAAACAGTCAATCACATTGCTACTAAATCCTCCATTCAGACACTTATACTTAGTGTGTTATAAAATCACAGTTTTTGATACAGTCACTCATACAATCACTGAGTCTTATGTATACTTATTTATATACAACTGTCACATACATTGCCTTTTATATTTCTACTTTGTTGCACATTTATCATTGAGAAATATATTTACTCATCAACAAACCCATAAAGAGAATCATTCAACCAAAATAACTGTTTTCACATACAGTCTTAACTTTATATATGTACTTAGTCAACTATTCACACATCTTTAGACAGTTACACACCTTCCGTGCTACTACACACACATTCACTCTCTCATACAAATACTCTCTTAACTAATTAAAAACTAACATAAAGTTTCACATACCTAGTAACCTACTTCTGCAGTAGTGTACACAACAAAACACAGAGTGCAACAAATATTCACAAAGTAAAATCACTATCCCATATATTTAGTGTGACACTATAAATTATTCACTTACACAGTCAATCACAGTAGTAAATCCTCCATCCAGACACTTCTACATCCACTCAGTCTTCAATGTAGATTCCAAT
>NW_028244260.1:0-31792 GCF_964263255.1 Lissotriton vulgaris | reverse complement strand
GTGGTCCCTGCAGGCCATACATGGAAGTCCATGAGACACAGAAACAGCATAAATATGGATGCACAAAGAACATGGTGGACACTGTCTCACATTGGGCACATGGAACCACAAACATCCGAGACACAACATGCAGACTTGTACTGTGTTCATGCCTCATGCCCATAAGCAAACACTTGGGCATTACATTTGTGAGGTGCACAACACAAAAACGAATCTGTCCCCATGAACCCGTGCCTAGCCTGGGAGTGGCTGCACCTAAGTGCCACACAAGATTAGAAATGTTGCCACCACCATACAAACAGGTTAACAGCCTTACATGCCATGGGATTCAGTGTGGGACATGCTGTGGTGTTGAAGTTGTGGCCATGGCAATGAAATATGTATGTAAACATGTAAGTCACACCAATGTGATCCGACGCCAGTGACTTGTATGCGCGCCATACATGCATGGTGGTTGTTCACAGCATTATTTATTAAGGTGACACTAAGTTCACCATAACATAACGTTTTGCCACAGAAAATGCAAACTATTTTTATGGTGCCAAATTTTTGTTGTATATTTGGCACCATTTGGCGTCCTTCAGGACCAGAAAGTGAGCCTTCAGTAGAGGAGGTGCTGGCCACTGGGGGTGGGTTGTTCTGAAGTTCCTGTACTTCAGCCTGGGCTAAGTTATTGGGATGCCACCTCTCCATGTGGCGGATCATGGTAAAATTACCAAATGAAGATTTTGTTTTGGGATTGCCCCTGGAGAGGACTCTGCCACAAATTAGACAGGTGACTTTGGGGGCGTTCCCCTTTTTCTGGCCTTCAGGGAATGAAAAGAATTGCCAAATAAAGTGCATTTTAACGTGCCTTTGCCTTGGTTCTTCAGGAAGGAAGCGCCTTGGTTGTTCCTACTCCTCCTCTTCTTCCTCCTCTTCTTCTTCTCCTCCTCCAAGGAACTGTGGTGGTGGACCTTCTTTTCTTGGTGGTGGTGGTGGTGGTGGTGGTGGGGGAGCACCAGCTGCAGCTACAAGTGATGCCATTGCACTGATCAAAAATAGCTCTTGCTCTCTCAATGAAGAAAGTTAGAATGAGGAAAAAAAGGAGGGGGCTTTCATCATTTGGAAAAAAAAAATTATGAGAACTAATGAAAATTGTTATTTTCAGGTCACATGACCCGATGCGCTTACGTTACGCGCTCCGGCACGCTTACGTTATGCGCACCGGGCCGCGCCGCGGAGCGCTTCCGGGTGCGTTTACGCAGCACCTCATAAGACACATCACGCGGCAACGCGATATGTCGCGCTTACGTGACGCGCCATAAGACGCATCACCAGGCTACGCAATACGTCACGCTTACGTGACGCGTCACAATCATGTTTTCGATCGCGATATTGCCGCTAACGGGACGCCTCCCGGTTCGCGCACCGGGGCGCTTCAAATGACTACGCTCTCCGGGGCGCTCTCCAGGGTCAATTTTTTTTTTTTTTTTTAAATACAAATAAAATATAGGATTCAATCATTTTCAAAAATATTACATTTCATAGCTATAGACATTTGCTATTAACCAAATTTTGAAATTCAAAGAAATAAACATAGGTTTGGGGCCTTATATATAGTTAGGAATTAGCATTTAAAAAACCTATGAAATTCACTGAAAAAACCATAGGTTTCACACCAGTTATAGTTAGGAATTAGCATTTAAAAAACCTATTAAATTCACAGAAAAAAACATAGGTTTCACACCAGTTATAGTTAGATGGAAATTTTACTGACTTAAAACCATTGAAATTCCCACGTTATAGTTAGTTGGACTCACTATAACTTGCGCGTGTATTGCACTGCTGATGACGTCACATAATACATCACTCATGACATGAAACCCCTCATTTTGTTCCTTTTCAAATTAAATGTAATAAGTGTTACCACTTTATTACAATCAAGATGACTTCAGGTGTGCCATACTTTTGTCATAAGTAAGACTGTTAGCGCTCTAGTTGTTCTTTAGAACATTCTGGGACATTCTGTCATTGGGCTATAGTTGGGCTACATCTGGATGATATTTGGGCTACATTTGTTTTTTTTTGTCTCTGGTGGCCATCTTTGGGCTACATTGGGCTACATTGGGCTACATTTGGGCTCTAACATATATATAGCCCAATGTAGCCCAATATATATTTTTTCAAAGTTAATTTTCGTAAAAACCACTGGAGCACATATCTTGAGACATAGCAAAGGCACATCGGGCTACCAGTCCCTACAATTTTGCCAAGTTTGGTGCAAATCCATTCAGCCGTTCGGGCTAAAAGTGAGCTTGACCGCCCTATGGAAATTAACATGGGGAAAACACGTTTTGGGACCCCCTTTTATCTCGCCCCCGCTTGACAAATCCCCCCCAAACTTTCCGGGAAGGACCGGAGCTCGGCGAGGCAAATTTGAGGAAATTTTCAGGCAGATCCGTCAACCGACTCCAAAGTTATTCACAATAGAATTTTGAGATTTTGCATTGAAAAAAATCCTAACTATAACTACCTACTGGCGACCGCCAGTAGGTAATATATATATATATATATTGCCCAAGATGTCTCCTCCAACAGAAAGAAACAGGCAGCACACGGGGCTTGTGGAACATCTGCCTTTTATTTTCTCATCAGACCATGGGCATGACGCGTCTCGGGGGTTTTTCCTTTTTCAAATGCCCCCCTGGTCGAGTTGTGTCTTTGCTTGCAGTTCCCAATTGTCAATTGTTCATTGTCCATCCCACCTTCTGAAGTAGTGTGGGTTGCCTAACAAACACGGCATGGAGTCGCCTCTGCCCTGAGTAGTAGACTCTATTTCCCAGCATGCAGCATTTGTAAGCATGCCGGCGGCGATACCAATTACCGGCTCACATTCTTGTGTTATCCACAACCAGTGTGTCATGTTGTCTGGCGGGAGCTGTGGCGCTTGTTTGGGGTTCAGGTGATGACATCCACACTCCTCTCCCCTTTCCTCGCACTTCAGACTGTCCTGGAAAAGGAAACGCCTATGAAGTAGGGGCGTAGCTCCATGCAGGTATGGACTGTATTTACAGCATTCTCCATTACAGGCTTGATGCGGGGTAGTCCGAGGGTCTACTTTTTTGCGACCCCCTTTGGACACTTGCGGGGGCTGCACACCTTGCGTGTGGTCCAGCACGAGTGCTAAACACTTGCAACACGCTAAATATTGCCCAAGACGTCTCCTCCAACAGAAAGAAACAGGCAGCACACGGGGCTTGTGGAACATCCGCCTTTTATTTTCTCATCAGACCATGGGCATGACGCGTTTCGGGGGTTTTTCCTTTTTCAAATGCCCCCCTGGTCGAGTTGTGTCTTTGCTTGCAGTTCCCAATTGTCAATTGTTCATTGTCCATCCCACCTTCTGAAGTAGTGTGGGTTGCCTAACAAACACGGCATGGAGTCGCCTCTGCCCTGAGTAGTAGACTCTATTTCCCAGCATGCAGCATTTGTAAGCATGCCGGCGGTGATACCAATTACCGGCTCACATTCTTGTGTTATCCACAACCGGTGTGTCATGTTGTCTGGCGGGAGCTGTGGCGCTTGTTTGGGGTTCAGGTGATGACATCCACACTCCTCTCCCCCTTCCTCGCACTTCAGACTGTCCTGGAAAAGGAAACGCCTATGAAGTAGGGGCGTAGCTCCATGCAGGTATGGACTGTATTTACAGCATTCTCCATTACAGGCTTGATGCGGGGTAGTCCGAGGGTCTACCTTTTTGCGACCCCCTTTGGACACTTGCGGGGGCTGCACACCTTGCGTGTGGTCCAGCACGAGTGCTAAACACTTGCAACACGCTAAATATTGCCCAAGACGTCTCCTCCAACAGAAAGAAACAGGCAGCACACGGGGCTTGTGGAACATCCGCCTTTTATTTTCTCATCAGACCATGGGCATGACGCGTTTCAGGGGTTTTTCCTTTTTCAAATGCCCCCCTGGTCGAGTTGTGTCTTTGCTTGCAGTTCCCAATTGTCAATTGTTTATTTTCCATCCCACCTTCTGAAGTAGTGTGGGTTGCCTAACAAACACGGCATGGAGTCGCCTCTGCCCTGAGTAGTAGACTGCATTTCCCAGCATGTAGCATTTGTAAGCATGCCGGCGGCGATACCAATTACCGGCTCCCATTCTTGTGTTATCCGCAACCGGTGTGTCATGTTGTCTGGCGGGAGCTGTGGCGCCTGTTTGGGGTTCAGGTGATGACATCCACACTCCTCTCCCCCTTCCTCGCACTTCAGACTGTCCTGGAAAAGGAAACGCCTATGAAGTAGGGGCGTAGCTCCATGCAGGTATGGACTGTATTTACAGCATTCTCCATTACAGGCTTGATGCGGGGTAGTCCGAGGGTCTACCTTTTTGCGACCCCCTTTGGACACTTGCGGGGGGTGCACACCTTGCGTGTGGTCCAGCACGAGTGCTAAACACTTGCAACACACTAAATATTGCCCAAGACGTCTCCTCCAACAGAAAGAAACGGGCAGCACACGGGGCTTGTGGAACATCCGCCTTTTATTTTCTCATCAGACCATGGGCATGACGCGTTTCGGGGGTTTTTCCTTTTTCAAATGCCCCCCTGGTCGAGTTGTGTCTTTGCTTGCAGTTCCCAATTGTCCATTGTTCATTGTCCATCCCACCTTCTGAAGTAGTGTGGGTTGCCTAACAAACACGGCATGGAGTCGCCTCTGCCCTGAGTAGTAGACTGCATTTCCCAGCATGCAGCATTTGTAAGCATGCCGGCGGCGATACCAATTACCGGCTCACATTCTTGTGTTATCCGCAACCGGTGTGTCATGTTGTCTGGCGGGAGCTGTGGTGCTTGTTTGGGGTTCAGGTGATGACATCCACACTCCTCTCCCCCTTCCTCGCACTTCAGACGGTCCTGGAAAAGGAAACGCCTATGAAGTAGGGGCGTAGCTCCATGCAGGTATGGACTGTATTTACAGCATTCTCCATTACAGGCTTGATGCGGGGTAGTCCGAGGGTCTACCTTTTTGCGACCCCCTTTGGACACTTGCGGGGGGTGCACACCTTGCGTGTGGTCCAGCACGAGTGCTAAACACTTGCAACACACTAAATATTGCCCAAGACGTCTCCTCCAACAGAAAGAAACGGGCAGCACACGGGGCTTGTGGAACATCCGCCTTTTATTTTCTCATCAGACCATGGGCATGACGCGTTTCGGGGGTTTTTCCTTTTTCAAATGCCCCCCTGGTCGAGTTGTGTCTTTGCTTGCAGTTCCCAATTGTCCATTGTTCATTGTCCATCCCACCTTCTGAAGTAGTGTGGGTTGCCTAACAAACACGGCATGGAGTCGCCTCTGCCCTGAGTAGTAGACTGCATTTCCCAGCATGCAGCATTTGTAAGCATGCCGGCGGCGATACCAATTACCGGCTCACATTCTTGTGTTATCCGCAACCGGTGTGTCATGTTGTCTGGCGGGAGCTGTGGTGCTTGTTTGGGGTTCAGGTGATGACATCCACACTCCTTTCCCCCTTCCTCGCACTTCAGACTGTCCTGGAAAAGGAAACGCCTATGAAGTAGGGGCGTAGCTCCATGCAGGTATGGACTGTATTTACAGCATTCTCCATTACAGGCTTGATGCGGGGTAGTCCGAGGGTCTACCTTTTTGCGACCCCCTTTGGACACTTGCGGGGGGTGCACACCTTGCGTGTGGTCCAGCACGAGTGCTAAACACTTGCAACACGCTAAATATTGCCCAAGACGTCTCCTCCAACAGAAAGAAACAGGCAGCACACGGGGCTTGTGGAACATCCGCCTTTATAACGATACTCCACTGCTGAACCAGAAATCCCCTTTGGAAACTTGTGCTGTAACACAATCGCCCATTCAGGGCTGCACAACTAATGTAATGCATTATAGGAAAGACTTATCCTATCAATTCTGCACTTTATTGGTAAATATCTATGAAAGATGCCAAAAATAGAATTTATATAGATATATGAAATAGTTGAATTGATTGCATTTACAGAATGTACTGTGTTTACAAACTTTTTTAATGAAAGTTTTGTGTTATTTGTTTTTAAATGAGCACTACGCACTTTATGGAAAGGGGCGACCACTCGGTCCCCCCGAACGTATGGATGAGTGCCTCGATCCCCCCGGGAAGCCATTTTTGGGCGGGAGGCGCGTCACGGCTGGTATGCCCGAAGCGGCGTAGCCGGGGCGCGCTTTTTCCCGCCCTAGAATGGGCTGGCCTAGACACCGACGCAGCCAGCCACGCCCACGGGGCGGGCAGGGGCGGGTTTTCGCCCGCCCTGAAGACGGATAAAAGAAGGCGCAAGACCAGAAGACGTCCTCTTGTTCTTGTGCTCCGAAGCTGCACCTCCTCGCTACACGTGAGCTCGGGACGGAACGAAGAGCCAATTTTGAGCGTTTTGATCTTTTTCTTTGTCTTCTAGATACTTCGTCTTAGAGATGCCCAAGAAAGGCGCAAAGAGAATGACGACTGAGCAGATGGTTCGGGCCCTCTTCAAGGATATGTCCGACATAAAGAAGCGGCTGGCGGAGCGAGACGGGGAGGAGGGATCGGGCCAACCACCGGCTGGAGGGAGACCTAAGAGGCCGAGAAGGGTTCCAGCCGGGGGAGATGTCCCGGCTCCCTCTGCCCCGCTCGAGGCGCCGACCCCGGTACCGATCGAAGGGAATCCAATCCCCGTTGTCGTCACCCCGACACCTAAGGAAGATATGGCCCCCGAGCTGGCAGCACAGCTAGCAGCTTGGTTGGGGGATAGCAGTGATGGCGCCACGGCTGCCGAGGCACAGGCGCTAATCAAGGGGCTTCGTGAGAAGAAAGAGGCAGCTAGAGTGGCTGCACCGTTGGCAGGGACAGACAGGCCGCAAGCGGCAGAAACTGCGTCCGGTTCAGGTAAGCGGCCATTGCCGATTGCACGGGACGAGTCAGCACCCTCTCGTAGAGAGAGATTGGGTCAACATGTGCCTTTAGCCATAAAGGAAAAGATCTGGGCAGGGGAATACGTGAATATTTTTTCCTTGCTTGTTGATCATTATGATGTGGAGCATGTAAAAAATCAGAAGGACCTAATGCATCCGAGTGTTTGGCGCGCAAAAATGGCCGCCTTTAAGGTAAATGAGAACATTGGCAACTGGGGCAATGCCTGGGGTATTTTTACATCGATTTTGGGGGAACGTAGGCCCGAGTTGCTTCCTGAGTTTCCCGTTTATCAATCACGAATTATGGGTTACTCGACGGCGTATCAAGGTAACCATTGGTTTTGTTATGATAATCTGTTCAGGAAAGAAAAGGAACATAACAAGAGTTTGACCTGGGATTGTTACGATTCTTTAACGTGGGATAAAATGAAGGAATCGGGAATGTTAAGATTGCCATTGGTCGGGAGCAATGTTGTTGATCACTCCCGCCAAAATGTGGGGTCGCCCTTTCGACCAAGTACGAGCACCGACGACCAGTCGAGGCCCGCAGGTAATACCGGGAGAAAGGGTATCTGTTATAACTTCAACAGGGGGAAATGTACCAGGCCTCCGGGGTCCTGTAAATTTAGACACGAATGTGGTACGTGTGGGTCATCCCATCCTGAGTCATCGTGCAGAGCCAGAACGGGTGAGAATGGGGGTAAGGGAGGCGCCAAACAGGTCTAATATAGTCCGAGGGGCGCCTTTACCAACCCCGATTGATACCTTGGCAATGATCCCCTGGCTCAGTGATTACCCGGATCGTGCTTCTGCCGGGGTGCTGCGGAACGGTTTTACACATGGTTTCCGCATCCCGGTGGGGGACTTTCAGGGTGTAGGGATTTGCAAGAATCAGCTTTCCGTCTTACAACATTCATCTGTGGTGCAGGAAAAAATTCAGAAAGAGGTTAACCGGGGACGGGTTGCCGGCCCGTTTAGTGTACCCCCGGTACCGGATTTTGTTTGTTCTCCGTTAGGGGTGGTCCCCAAGAAGGACCCAGGAGAGTTTCGTCTGATCCATAATCTGTCTGCTCCACACGGCCTTTCGGTAAACGACGCAATTGATCCTGAAGTTTGTTCGGTGCGATACGCATCGTTTGATGAGGCAGTAGCCATCTTGAATCGCCTGGGGCCCGGGACGTTGATGGCGAAATCGGATATCGAGTCAGCGTTCCGGTTGCTCCCGGTACACCCAGACGATCAGCGTCTTTTGGGATTCGGGTTTCAGGGATCATTTTACATGGATAGGTGTATGCCAATGGGATGCTCTATATCATGTGCTTATTTTGAGCAATTCAGTACTTTCCTGCAATGGGTGTTCACTAAGAAAACGGGTTTTCGAAATGTAATGCACTACCTTGACGACTTTTTGTTCCTTGGCCCCGCCGGAGACCCCGAGTGTGCCCAGGCCTTAGATGAATTCTGTGTGTTGATGGGTCATTTTCGCGTGCCGTTGGCACCGGGAAAAACTATGGGTCCCACGACTTGCCTCGAGTTTTTGGGGATCGAGTTGGACTCAAGGGAGGGGTGTTTCCGTTTACCAGCCAGCAAAGTGTTGAAATTCAGGTCAGCCCTCCAAGTATGTTTAAATACGCCCAAGGTTACACTGCATCAGTTGCAACAATTAGTGGGGAAGTTGAATTTTGCCTTAAGAGTAATCCCAATGGCTCGCCCTTTTTCCCGCTCCATTGCCCAAGCGATGATTGGCCTGAAGGAGGGTCATCATCGCACGAGGTTATCGGCTGAGGTCCGCCAGGACATGCGGATATGGTTAGCATTCCTGGCGGACTTCAATGGCCGAGTCGTCTGGAACAAGCCAGCCGTGTCCTCGGAAGAGCTTGGGCTATGGACGGATTCAGCAGGAAGCATAGGTTTCGGCGCCATCTTCGGCACGAACTGGTCTGCTCAAAGATGGCCCCTATGGTGGCACGAGAAGGGGCTAACGAGTAATATCGCTTTCCTTGAATTATTTCCCATTCTCGTGGCCCTGAGAACCTGGCCAGAAGGTTTCAGAGATCATTCTGTCGTTTTTTGGTCCGACAATATGACCGTAGTAGAATGCATCAACAGTCAGTCAGCCCATTGTAAATTGATTTTGAGGCTGCTCAAAGAAATTGTCCTACTGTGTATGCAACTGAACGTGGTTTTCAGAGCAAAACATGTCCCAGGAGTAATGAATCAGGCCGCTGACGCACTGTCTCGTTTTCACATGCAGGCTTTCTCGGGTTTCCTCCCTTCAGCGGACCCGGAGCCGGCACCCTTCCCCGAAGCTCTCTGGTCTCTCGGTGCCCCGAACTTCGTCACCTCGTGGGAGAGAGTCTAGCACCCAGGACAAGGAAGGCATATGAAGGGGCGTTCCGGGCCTATTTAGCCTTTTTGGGGGCAGAGAGAGGGGGTTTTTGGGGTCAGGAAGAGTGGGTAGTACTCTTTCTTATGTCTTTACACAGGGCTGGGAAATCGGTGGCTACGGCCCAAAGGCATCGTGCCGCCATTTCCTTTGTTGCCAGGGCCCATGGCATCCTGGACCCAACAGCGTCTTTCACTGTACAGAAAGCGCTGCGTGGGTGGCAACGCCTAGAGGGTCGCAGAGTAGACGTAAGACGACCGATAGGTCTAGACAGGTTGTCCCAGTTACTGGCCACACTCCCTAACACATGCTCGTCCCCTTTTGAGACCTGTTTGTTCCGGACTGCATTTACGCTGGCGTTTCACGGGGCTATGAGAGTTAGTGAGCTGGTTGCAAGGAACAAACAGGATGTGACGGGGGGCTTGTGCAGGGAACATGTTCAGATCAGGGGTGATGCGATGATTGTCTCCTTTCTCAGGTCTAAGACTGACCAAGAGGGGAGAGGGGACTGCACGATCATTCGCAGGAACCCCGAGTCATCCATGTGTCCGGTACAGTGCTTAGAAGATTACCTAGCACGAAGAGTGGCATCATGGGGGGGGACATTGTTGAGGCATGCAGACGCCACCCCGCTGACGAGGTTTCAGTTTCAACGGGTGCTTGCAATGGCCATTGCCGCAGCGGGCTTGGACCCGGGCGAATTTGGGACCCACTCCTTTCGTATAGGGGCTGCCACTGAAGCGACAGCCAGGGGTCTTAATGTAGAACAAGTGAAACGTGTGGGGCGCTGGTCCTCCAATTGTTATAAGAGGTACGTGCGATTGCACATGTTGTGAAGTGTATTCATGTACTCACGCCTCTTGTCTTTTGTTTGTTTTCAGTTGCGCAAGCCTACGCGGCAGGGCAGACTGAGCAGTCGACCCAACACCAGGCCAGCGGTCGCACGTCACCGGCTGTGAAGAAGGAGGTGTGGGTCGTGGGCCACTCATACGTGAGACGGGCCGCAGACGTATTCAAAGCAGGTGACATGATTCACGTAGCTGGGGAATACGGGTACAGAGTGTCCTTCTATGGAAGGGGCGGTCTCTGTATTGACCAGTTTCAGGAATTTTTTGAGGGCCTGTTAGAGCGGATGAGGTCACCGCCGTCCATAGTCATAGTACATTTGGGGGGCAATGATTTGGTCACCACCGGTAGACGACTGCTCCTGGAGTCTATGCTTTCCACGGTAAGTTGGTTAGCGAGGAGAGTTCCGGGGTGCCTAATTGCGTGGTCTCATGTGATCCCACGAAAGGTGTGGCGGGGGGCTATCTCGATCCCTGCTTTGAATCACTCCGTTAGAAGATTGAATAACAAAGTGAGTAGGTTGTTCCGTTCCAAGACATTGCATTCAATCTCGCATAATTGTATTAATGATGACAGCATGTATCTGGGGGATGGTGTGCATTTGTCGAGGGCGGGGAATGAGTTACTCATAGGAGACTTCCTAGCCTGGTTAAAATCTTTAAAGCATGACCTTTAGGTAGGAGTTTTGTGGGGGGTCCGGATAGCCGGTCAACTATCCGGACCTGTGGCGGTAAGGTCATGATCGGTGAGCACTAATTGGTAGATCCCTATGAGTGGGCGTCACCCAACACGGATGGGAGCGCTCGGGAGAGGTGGCCATTGGCCCCTCAGTGGGGAGGCGGTCCCGTCTAAGGGCGGGTCGCCGGAAGTAAAGGAAAGGCGGTCAAGGCCCCTTCCTTTGTAGGAGGGGTTACAGCCCCCTCCTGGGGAATTTCCCGGGGCCAGTGTCATCTGCGACGGCAGATGCGGTAAGTTGTGTGGGGTGGGGAGAGGTCAACGATACCTTCTAGATACCACACACAAGTGTTCGAACGACCTTTAAATGGCGTCGAGTCTTAAGGGCCCCCGTCAAGTCAAGGGAAATTGTTAGTAGTTGCACTTGGGTAAGCCCCTGTGCCATCGCCCCTCCTAAGTGGGAGGGGTAAGTCTGGTTAGGGATCTTGACACCGGTTATGACCTTGCCGTTGGCCCTTAAACGTTAGGATGTACAATTTCAGTGTTCTTAGAGAATGTTTTTGTAGGATGCTAGTTCGGCTAGGAGAACCTCTGTATTAGAGATTATGTTAAGGTTAGCCAAACATCGTAATGTGATAATGAAATTGTACATAACATGAAACGTTTAATGTTTTAATTTTTGTTTTAATAAATACGGCCGGGATGGTCACTCCATCCCACATCCAAAAACTTTAAGAACTGTTTCCGGTTTCACTTCCTTTTGGGGATTGTGTTGAGAGGGGGTGGCGGGTATCTCAGCCATATGGAAAGGGGCGACCACTCGGTCCCCCCGAACGTATGGATGAGTGCCTCGATCCCCCCGGGAAGCCATTTTTGGGCGGGAGGCGCGTCACGGCTGGTATGCCCGAAGCGGCGTAGCCGGGGCGCGCTTTTTCCCGCCCTAGAATGGGCTGGCCTAGACACCGACGCAGCCAGCCACGCCCACGGGGCGGGCAGGGGCGGGTTTTCGCCCGCCCTGAAGACGGATAAAAGAAGGCGCAAGACCAGAAGACGTCCTCTTGTTCTTGTGCTCCGAAGCTGCACCTCCTCGCTACACGTGAGCTCGGGACGGAACGAAGAGCCAATTTTGACCCACCCACCAGCCCCTGAGGACAGCAAAGTCGTTGTGCAATAAAGTGAATTGATGAGTTTGTTTTTCCATTTCGTTTACAGCCTATAAACAGTATCAGTTTGTGGTTAATCATAATAAAGGATGGTATATCGTTTAGGTTGTTACGATTAAAATGATTTGATGTAGTGTTGCATTTCTAGCATGTTCTTTCGGTCGTAGCGACCAATGTCTTCATAGGTTTAAGAATTGTCGTATTTATTTTTTGGTAGGCGGTAAGGTCATGATCGGTGGGCACTAATTGGTAGATCCCTATGAGTGGGCGTCACCCAACACGGATGGGAGCGCTCGGGAGAGGTGGCCATTGGCCCCTCAGTGGGGAGGCGGTCCCGTCTAAGGGCGGGTCGCCGGAAGTAAAGGAAAGGCGGTCAAGGCCCCTTCCTTTGTAGGAGGGGTTACAGCCCCCTCCTGGGGAATTTCCCGGGGCCAGTGTCATCTGCGACGGCAGATGCGGTAAGTTGTGTGGGGTGGGGAGAGGTCAACGATACCTTCTAGATACCACACACAAGTGTTCGAACGACCTTTAAATGGCGTCGAGTCTTAAGGGCCCCCGTCAAGTCAAGGGAAATTGTTAGTAGTTGCACTTGGGTAAGCCCCTGTGCCATCGCCCCTCCTAAGTGGGAGGGGTAAGTCTGGTTAGGGATCTTGACACCGGTTATGACCTTGCCGTTGGCCCTTAAACGTTAGGATGTACAATTTCAGTGTTCTTAGAGAATGTTTTTGTAGGATGCTAGTTCGGCTAGGAGAACCTCTGTATTAGAGATTATGTTAAGGTTAGCCAAACATCGTAATGTGATAATGAAATTGTACATAACATGAAACGTTTAATGTTTTAATTTTTGTTTTAATAAATACGGCCGGGATGGTCACTCCATCCCACATCCAAAAACTTTAAGAACTGTTTCCGGTTTCACTTCCTTTTGGGGATTGTGTTGAGAGGGGGTGGCGGGTATCTCAGCCATATTTAATGTCACCATTTAAAGCCATGTATATTTCAATGCAATTTGCACGTTACAAGATGGCCACCATCTTTTTGAATGTCAGTAGCCGTCTATGCCCATGATTATGTCAGACTGGCTAAAGGTTTAAAATGGTGACTCATACGTGACACAAACATAACACTGACGAAGCGTGTTTGGGGTGAGGGGGGTTTGGTATAATACATTTTTGAAACGGATACCAGAGTGCCAGCCGTATGCTATCCTAAACAACGGATGAGAGGAGGAACATGCAGCGATGTTTATATATGTATATATATATATATATATATATATATATATATATATATATATATATATATACCACAAGTTTGACGAAAATAAGCCCGCGCCTTCTTTCGATGGCGTGCCTCGACGGGGTTTCGCCTCACCCCTATAGATCCACAGAAACGCCGTCTCCAACAGTTCATAAGACAACAAGTCGAGGCCCAAGTTGCATTTAAAGTGAATTTATTTTCAAGCAATCACACCCAACGCGTTTCGCAGCCTTAGCCGCTTGCTCACGAGTGAAGAGTTGTGTTTGAACAATAAAGATATATACAAAATGGAAACTTAGTCATGTGACTTAAACATAAACAGTGAAACCAGACTCTCTACATTATAAAATTTCTTCATGTCGAGTGATACAGTTATTATTGTCACAGTTAATAATATAAACAAATACATTCCAGTGTTTAGTTCTCAAGTTGACTTTGCCATTAAGCGATTGAACACGATATCGGCACCATCAGTACTACTTGTCCCATAATACATTTCTTTGGTCAAGTTAGACATATGAAATTCATTTCTATGTAGAAACATTGCACTCGTAGGAATTAAATTCATTCAGCGAGTAAGCCTCCTTTATCTTGGTGTTTGCGTGAGATCGAAACTGTAAAGACACCATCACTTAGTAACTATTGATTCATAGTTAGTTGTCTTATTCATTAACTTCCATATAAATAAGCGATTTTGGGACGGTCCAGCCCAAGTGGGCTTTCCTAACATAGATATGTAAGTATTAAATTCTTAACATATCACAAAATCATTTAACCAATAAATTAAAGACCAAGTTCTTGCCCAAGTGGGCTAATAACTTCTCATTGGTGTCTAATACTCCTCACTTGAAACATCACAATTCAGCTTTCATTGTACGTTTTGCATTCATGTTCATTCAACTTGCGGCTTTTAAACCTATTCATACACTCTGGAATGCAAAAGGATCTTGAATAATCTGAAAATGAGAGAGTGTACCCGTTAAAATTCAGTGGTGACATTTCTTCACATATTGTCATTATAATTTGTCATTAAAATATTCATTTCCATGAATTCATTGTACTTAGCATTTTTCTTAAAACTAAACCTGCACTAGCACATTATTCTCCAAGATGAGCTGCCAATCCTTCATTTGCATTATGTCCAGATGGAAAAAGTGTTTGAAATTTAATTATGAACCTTGATTCCAATCTTCTCAGTTCCTTCACTCGATCGCCACCTCTTTCCCTCCTTGGTATACAGTCTAATACCACAAAAGATAATAGGCTCGTATTTTGTTTATGTTCTGTGTAGAAGTGGCGGGCAAAGGGGTACTGTTTGTCATGATGGTTGATAGCCCTCAGATGCTCTAGTACTCTTTTCTTTGCTTTGTGTATGGTACTCCCTATGTAACTCAAGTTACATGGGCATCTGAGGGCATATACTGCATATTCTGTCTCACACGTCAGGTGTTTTAAGATTTTGAATGGGCTACTGTTTGCTGACAACTTTACTGATTTACAGTTGCTACTATATCTACAGGCTTTGCATTTGCCACAAATATAAAACCCCTGTATAGGACTTGTTGTTCTAGTTGATAGTGTGGGTAAAGTTGCCGGGCTTACCATATCTTTGAATGATCTCCCTTTTCTAAAGGTAATTTGGGGTGACTCACGTATTGCCTTCCCTATGTCTAGATCAGTTTGTAAAATGCTCCAGTGTTTTTCAAGGCATTTCCTCATTCCATAAGCTTTTTTGCTGTAAGTGGTCACAAATCTCACCTTTTCGCTGGTTTGCGCTTTCTCCTCAATTTTATCTATTTTTTCAGTTTTTAACAGGTCTTCTCTAGTTCTCGCTTCTACTTTGGTGCACGCTGTTGCTATACATTGATCGCTGTATCCCCTCTCTTGAAATCGTTTGGTCATGATCTTACATTCTTTTTCATATCCTTCAACTGTACTGCAATTACGTTCTGCACGTAGCAGTTCCCCGTATGGGATACTTTGAATCAGACTCTTGGGGTGACAGCTCCAGGCATGTAACATGCTGTTTCCAGCAGTCAGTTTGCGGTGCAATGATGTTTCAATTTTACCATCTTTTGCTTCCATCATTACATCTCGGAATTCCATTTTAGTAGGGTGTATTTGGTGGGTAAATTTTAGATTAAGGTCATTTTTGTTCAAGCTTTCTACAAAAGTATCAGCCTCTTCTTTACTGCCTTCCCAGACGCAAAAAACTTAATCTATGAATCTTGCCCATTTTTTTACATGTTTGCGATATAGGTCATGGGTTTGGACCACCTTCTCCTCCCACCACCCAAGGAATAGGCACGCAAAACTTGGGGCAAATCAAGTACCCATCGATGTGCCCATTAGCTGTCTATACACCTGTTTATCAAAGGAAAAATAATTTTCAGTTAGACATCTAGATATCATATCTATAAGTACCTCAGTGTGCATCAGATAAGAGATGGATCTCTCCCCAAAATAGTGTCTCCAAGCTCTTAGACCTAATTAATGAGGAATACTAGTATATAAACTAGTTACGTCTAGACTCAGCATCCAATAGTTGTCATTCCATTCAAGGTTATTGATCATACGCAAAAAGTCACCAGTATCCTTAATATAGGATGGTAGTGTTTTTACATATGGCTGCAAAAAATAATCTGCATACCTTGAAGTATTTTGCAGACCCGACCCTCTGGATGACACTATGGGTCTTCCAGGCGGGTTGTCCTTGTCCTTGTGGACTTTTGGCAATAGGTATAGCACCGGTAACTTGGGGAACTTACAATACAAGTAATCGTACTCATTCTGTTCCAGCCAGCCCTTATCTCTCCATTCTTGTAATTTTTCTTGATATTCTTGGTTACATCTTTCAAAACATGATTTCGAACTCATTTCATATTGACTGACATCACTTAGCTGCCTAAGGCCTTCTTTCACATATCTATCTCTCCCCCACACCACCACATTACCACCCTTTTCCGATTTTTTAATTACTATTCTGGAATCAAGACACTACGAAATGATTCCAGAATAGTAATTAAAAGTCACTGACCATGTCATGAATGATGTAATATGTGACATCATCAGCAGTGGATTGCGGGTGCGCGATATATAGTTATTGCAACTAACTATATATGCGAATTTCTATGGTTTTGTGCGAGTAAATTAAGGTTTTGTAAATGCTAATCCCTAACTATATATAGTCTATAACCTATGGTTTTTTCAGTGAATTTCAATGTTTTTTTAATAGCAAATATGAAAAGCTGTAAAATGTCAAGTACGTGGTAGGTAAAAACATTTTCGTATTTATGAACGCTGATATGCTTTGAACGCTGCCCCCCCCCTCCTCTTTTCTTTTAAAAATTGGAAGAAACAAAAAGTAGAGAATAACCTATAGTTGGTCACCATAGGGTTTAAAGAAGGAATGGTTCTTCACCAGATTAGATATTTTCCCAGACCCTCATTCTCCAATGTGATGAACTAGGCTAAAATTCTTCTGGTGCCTGCACCCTGTCACAGAATATCACCCTAAAACAT
Source organism: Lissotriton vulgaris (assembly GCF_964263255.1). Classification (NCBI taxonomy): domain Eukaryota; kingdom Metazoa; phylum Chordata; class Amphibia; order Caudata; family Salamandridae; genus Lissotriton; species Lissotriton vulgaris. The sequence goes on along the minus strand of NW_028244260.1, from coordinate 15,010 downwards.
GGAATCTCCCAAACACCAGATTGAGTTGAACCCCACAGTAAGCCTTATTTCTTCAGGGCCTCAGAATTTCTTTTGCTTTGCTCATGGAAATTGTGGGATATTGGAGAGATAAGGTGTCACCATTAAGAAAGGGTAGTATTTAAATTTGCATATCAATTATGTTAAACCTTTTAGACATATGATATGCTAGCTTGAACTTATGCTTTACATTTGAAGCCGAATTCAACAGCTTAAGTAAATAGGTTTTCGTAGTTGTAACTTTAAAGGGTGATCTAGCAAGTTGTAAAGATTTTCTAAAACAGTGGAGCGTATTTAGTTTTTTAATGTACATGTTTATGAAACGATTACACAAATGAAACATTTGTGAGTGTTAAATTTCCGGAGAAGTATAATTCACCAATAGCTTTCTCTGTAGATGTTTTTCCATTAACAATCCCAGTTCCATCAACCGCCCAGGATATTACTACTGTTAGTTGTCATTGTTGCTTCTGTTTTATTAAAAAATGTTTTAAGGTGTTTACTGTTTTTGTTGCGATGTATATATTTATAAGTTATTAAAGTGTTATAATCCTACTAATTTTTTATCGATTATTGCTCTTTGAGATATTCCCTGTCTAAAAAAAGAGAAGAATAGGAATATTCTGTCTCCCTTTGCAGACAGTGAAGGATAGGTAATGCAGACTTTTGTCCCCCGTTGTAATCCGTCATGCCTGTTTTTCTCCCCACTGATTGATTGATTGGCTGGACATTTATTGTTCAAGGAATAGTTCTTTCGAGGTATTCTCTGTTTGCAAATAACGTGGAATAGAAATATTCTGTCTAGTCTTTGCAAGTAGTGAAGGGTGGGTAATGCGGACCTTTGTCCCCCGTTGTAATCTGTGATGCCCATCTACTCCCCACTGATTGATAAACTAGTTCCACCCGGACCATTTATTAGAGGTACATCATCTGGCTCAACCGGAGGGTACCCCTAATAAAGAAGACATATGTAAAATACGAAGTAATCACTGTATCCTGTTTAACAGAAACTTTAGCATGAAACATGAAGGGAAAGAAATCGAACAAAATCAGTAGGCCACTGATGAGTTTTTGACTTCGCTAGAAATAAGAAACATGAAAGTGGTGAGAGAAGCCAAGCTTGACGTTACGGCAGCCACGAGGTAGCTAGGCTCCGCCACCCCCCCACTGCTCCAAGCATGTCTGTCCCACCGCCCGCCACGCCCAATAACGGTAACATGAATTAGATACAAATCAGCAGATACCTACCCCCATTCCGGAAACTCCAGAAGTGCAACAGGTTCGCGGCTACGCCCATCCGGAAGACGAGGCCTTCTGCACGTGTAGGGCGAGTCCTGCTGGCAGCCGTCGGCCGGGGGAGGTCATCGCGTAAGGTGGACCAGGAGAGGAGCCGAGGCCAACGGGATGTCTTGTCCCATCCTCTTCATAATGGCTGCGACAACGGGGGGGGGATGTCTTGCACATGCCACCGACCCCCCCCCCCCCCTGGGCCAGGAGAGGAGCCGAGGCCGACAGGATCCCTCTTCTTTCTTCAATAATGTCTGCGACAACGGGGGGGATGTCTTGTACATGCCACCGACCCCCCCCCCCCCCGGGCCGGGAGAGGAGCCGAGGCCGACGGGATCCCTCTTCTTTCTTAAATAATGGCTGCGACAACGGGGGGGATGTCTTGCACATGCCACCGACCCCCCCCCTCCTATCTCCTGGTCTGGCCCCGGCTTGGTATGAGCTCCCCGTTCGGTCCTGAAGCGGCGCCCTGCAGGCCACGGGGGGGATGTCTTGCCTCTGCCTCCGACCCCCCCCCCCTCTTATCGCCTAGTCCGGACATCACGGATATCAACTCCAGGTGTCGGCGTGGGGTGCGCTGGGAGGGAGAGGCGGCGTGAACGAGCATCTCCCACCCCCCCAGGGTGGGGGCCCCTCAGCTGCACCCCTAACGCTCCTCTCACCCAACAAAAGGTCTCGTCCACTATTGCGAGGCAATGATGCTCCGCTCACCCAGCGGGGGTCTCGTCCACTGTTGCGGTGCAACGACGCTTCTAGTTTCCTGCGTCCAGAAACGTTCTCCTCAACTTTGAAGATTCTATAAGAGCCACGGGGCCCCCGACCCCCGATGGGGAATGACTGCCATGATCACCCACGGAATGACCACGACATAGCCGCGGGACGTCGGCGCGCTCATGCCAGCGCCGGCCTCAGTCTTGAAATGACCAAAATCCTGCAAGACTACCAACTTGATCAGTTCCGGTGGGACACCAGTATGACCCGGTAGGAGAGATTGTTGCCTCCCACCCCACTTTGACTGATGGTTCATGTCGCCAGTCCCCTCTGCTACCCTTCAACAAAAACTTTTGGACTGCCGAAAAAGGTCCCGGTCCAACCACGAGTTGGTGGAGACATTTTGACTATACTTGGACCTTCCTGACCTCACCCAAAATGGCGCCGGTACAAATGAAACTCTCAACTCCTTTTTGTGCCCCGATTGCTCAGCCTTGATATCATGAGATATGTATGCAGTTTTTAGCACATGAATTGATATGGGATAAGACTGATTATATGTTCAAACAATGAATTGATCCGGGTTGGGTATTGATTATACGTTCGAACAATGAATTGACATGGGACGGGTACTGATTACACGTTCGGACAATGAATTGATATTAAGTTCTAATGCATCATTGATTACTGTATTTATTTAAGGTTCGAATTGTCGACACTTTTGGTACTTGCTCACAATGAATTATCGATATGATTTTCTTGCACTTGTCGCACTTTTTACTATGAAATCAACGACCACTGACTCTGTTATGTTGTCCACAAATAAATGCCCCCCCCCCCCATTTACAGTTCCAGCCTGCTCCGTGACCCGCCCACGGGGTTGTAGGCCCGTATTTGTGCACCAACATTTTTATTAAAGGTTTTTGAAAAAGCAAACTTAGTTGTAACGCGTAGGATTTTTCAGTGAATTTCAATGGTTTTTTAATAGCAAATATGAAAAGCTGTAAAATGTCAAGTACGTGATAGGTAAAAACATTTTCGTATTTATGCACGCTGATGTGCTTTGAACGCTGCCCCCCCCTCCTCTTTTCTTTTAGGAGTATTCTCTCTTTGCAGATAGTGAAGGGTAGGTAACGTAAGCCTTTGCCCCATTGTAACCTGTCGTGCCTGCTTCCCTCTACATTTGATTGATTGTTATCCAAGCATTTACTGTTTTAGAATTGGGTGCTCTCATGCTGACGCCAGCTTCAATCTGAAACATCCAGAAACACTGTAGACTACCAATTCAATCAGTTCCGGTGGAGCCCCAACGTGACCCGGTAGAGAAGAACTTGCCCTCCCCTCTTTGACTGATTGTAATGTTGCCTGTCCCTTCTGTTGTCATTTAACAGAACTTTTTGGACTGCTGAAAGGGGTTGTATTCCGACCGCTAGTTGGTGGAGACATTTTGACTATATTCTGGACCTGCGTTGTCGCGTAATGCGCCATATGACGCACCGCGTTAGCGCACCCGGAAGTGCTCCGGTGCGCAAGGCGCAGCTTCCCGGAAACGATCCAGAGCGCGGCGCGCAGCGCGTAACGTAAGCATAACAGGTCATGTGACTTGGTAATAAAACTTTTCATTGGTTCATTTTACTTTTGGTTTCCTAATGATGGAAGGCTTGATCATATGACCTAAAAATAACACTTTTCATTGGATTCAAATTTTTTTTTTCCCAAACGATGAAAGACCCACCTTTTTTTTTCTCACTCGGCAATCAAAAAAGGTTCCGTTAGATGACAACAGAGGGGACAGGCAACAAGAACCATCACTCAAAAAAGGGGAGGGCAAGTTCTTCCCTACCGGGTCACATTGGGGCTCCACCGGAACTCATCGAATTGATAGTCTACAGTGTTTCTGGAAGTTTCAGACTAAAGCTGGCGTCAGCATGAGAGCACCACCATCTCGTAGCTCCGTCGTGGCCATTCCGCAAGCAATCATGGCAGCCGCTCCCCACCGCAAGCCTGCGGGAGTCGGGGGCCCCCAAGACTTTTGTAGAATCTTCAAGGCTGAGGGGACGCTTTCGAGAATGGAGCCCAAGCCCTAGCAGACAAGCGTCCGAGTTCCAAGGTGTCCCAGGGCCATTTTATTCAACCAGGCCCAAATCCGAAGAGCCGGCCGCCATTTTAAGAGTCCTGTTGCAGCCGCCTATCACTGCACCGCAAAAGTGGGAGCAACTCAACTACATGGTGAGCGAGACGCTGTAGCCGGAAGAGCGGGCGGTAAACAGCTGAATGGCGGAAAAGGCACAGTGTAGCAAAAGCGGGCGGAATGGCAACTGAAACGGTAAAGGGGCGCCCCACTACAGCAGACGAGCCTCCACCTGGGGAGGCCCGTTCACGCCGCCCCCCCCCCCCCCCCCGGGCGCCCCACGCCGTTTTTCGGAGCAGCATTGTAGGATACCAAAACCAGTGTGGCAACTTACTGGACATCAACTGGGTGCCGTCCAGATCTCAGCGCGTTCTGCTGCCTTGGGACTATTCGCACAGCAGACCGCTACTGACGAGGCACAGTGCAGCAAAAGCGGGCGAGTACCATGAGTGACGTTAATTCGATCTTTCAATAGTACAGTAATCAATAACACATCAGAACTTAATATCAATAGGGATGTCAAAATGTTCAATCAATTCTCGTCCCTGCTCGCCATGTGCTTCAAAACTGCATACGTATCTCGTGATATCAAGGTTGGGCAACCAGTACACAACAAGGAGTTACGAGTCCCATTTATACCAGCGCCATTTTGGGCGCGGCCGGGCAGGTCCAGGATATAGTCAAACATAACAAATGAGGCTGACATCTCTGAAGCAGTTGACGCACAGCAGGACATAGCAAATAAACATGAAGTCTCTGAAGCTGTTAACTCACTGCAGGACAAAACACGTGAACCTGAAACCTCTGGAATAATTGTCGCTCAGAAGAACAACACACAAAAACTCTGTAGTGTCTGAGGAAAGTAAAACAGAAGGGCACTGTAGTTTCAGACACACTTAACACTAATGACTTAACAAAGATATCGTCTGTCTATGAAGCAGCTGTTATGTTCACAGAATTGACAAAGAAGTGTGCAGACACCAATGCTATTAAGAAACACAAGGAAATCCCTAACGCATCAGCATTCTCGGAAGAGGTTGACACAGATGACATCTTAAGGAACAATGAAAGACAAATTAAGGATGAGGAAGTTATCACTTTAGTTTTTTCATCAGCTAGCGACAGCAACAAACACATTGTAATGGAGATTAGAGAGGCTACGGATGGGTGAATAAATTATCAAAAGAAATGGTGACTCCCCCGTTTAGCAGATTAGCTAAATCTTTGCGTAATTTGGGCATAAAAGTTATATTATTGTTGTTGTTGTTGTTGTTGTTGTTATGGTTATAGTTCTGGTTAATTTCCATTCAGAGTGTCCTACACAGCACCACTCTAGGTAAACACTACTTTATGTAAACCTGGGACATAGCACTCATTGAAATGTTTGTGATCTTTCCTGTTAAGTTGCATCATAAGTTATTTTAACCATTCCATATAAACTCATGCATACAAATGAATACACAGACACAAATAACATGTGTATCCAAAAACAAAATACAGATTTCGGCCTTATTTATTGCCTCTAGTTTTAGCTCAAAGAAAAGTTTATTAGGATAACCAAATAATGGCAGCATAATATACAAAGAGAAAACAACAGGAGTAGCATGGATATTAACTGAGGACATTATAAAAAGTATGATGAAAGAAAATGGGGGAAGGGACAAAGAAGGAAGGGAGGGTAGGGAAGAGAGAAAGGAGAGGGAGATAACAAGGAGGCTAAAACTTTAAAAATTACAATCATTGAAGCTATATAATAGTAGAGGCAGTGCACAAATATGCAGATAAATAAACATTAATGAATAAGGAGGAACAAAAGGTTATTCAAGGGGGTTAAGACCTTAATAAAGTGCAAAGGAAAACATGCTAGTGGTGTGAGGGATATTAACATCAGGGAAGAGCCCAGGGTTTTAGCTCCATTCTCCCGTGTCCGCGTAGTCATCTACTCGAGCTCGGCGGAGAAGGGTAGGTCTGACTACGCGGACACGGGAGAATGGAGCTAAAACCCTGGGCTCTTCCCTGATGTTCAGTCCCGCCGACCCCTCATGTGGCATTTAATCCTTAACCATTAGGCATAGGAGTACCCACAGAGGTAACGATTGACACACATGACACTAGCATGTTTTCCTTTGCACTTTATTAAGGTCCTGATGAATCGCGGGTGACTAGACCCACAGCGAGAAACATGTCGACCAACATCACCTTTAGTCTCATCTAGGGTCACCCGACCTAACCTGCTGATACCTAGTGAGCTAACCCCACTTTTTTAACTGCAGCCAGGGGACCCCCAGAATAAACTGAATTCCGGTACCCCTTGCTACATTTTAATATCCCTCACACCATTACACCTAGCCCAGCCCACACACCCCCACCTCACCATAAGGCAGTTGGAAAAAGATCTCCGCCAAAGAGCCCCTCTTTGAGGTGAGCCCGTCGGGGATTGCACCGCCTCCCCGACGAGGAGCAACCGCCGATGATGAAGCATGACATCCTTCGGGGTGTGTGAGGCAATTACATCCAACAAAATGGATGCCCCAGGATGTTACTCTAACATCTATGGTCATGCCAGTTAACTCTTCCCTCACTTTCCATAGGAACAGTGCAGCAACCCCCCTTTTTGTTTCCCTAGTGCAAGACACGGACACAAGCTGTAACTGGACCTTCCACCTTCCTGTGTGGAAAACCGTGTCCGTTGATCCATTGATCAACTACCTTAACTCCCTCCCTTTTTGATATACTGTTTAGAATGTTGACAGACACCGGAGAGCCAATCAGCTTCGCTTCGCAAAGCTCCGTTACGCGAACTGGAGCGCTATCCGGGACGCTGTCACAGATATATCTGTTTTTTTTAACATTAATTTCTCAAAATCCACTGGAGCACATATATTGAGACCCAGCAAAGGCACATCGGGCTAGCAGTCCCTACAATTTTGCCAAGTTTCGTGTAAATCCATTCAGCCGTTCGAGCTAAAAGTGAGGCCAAACGCCCTATGGAAAAATGAATGGGAAAAACGCGTTTTGGGACCCCCCTTTTTTCTCGGCCCCCCTTGACGAAACCCCCCCAAATTTTCAGGGGCTGCTCAGAAACAAAATGTGCCATTTTCCTGAAAATTTCAGCCAATTCCGTCCACAAACGCCAAAGTTATTAGACATAGAATTTTCAAAAGTTCCATAGAGAAAAAATCCTAACTATATATACCTACTGGCGACCGCCAGTAGGTAATATATATATATATATATGTGTGTGTGTGTGTGTGTGTGTGTGTGCGTGCGTGTGTGTGTGTGTGTATATTAGGTATGGGCGGAAAATCCGTTTCGCTCGCGGATTTTGCGGATTTTCGGGAAATTCGCAATCCGCGAGATTCGCGAATCTCCCGCAAAATCCGCAAATCCGCGAGCAGCGGATTTTGCTCGCACTGCTCGCACTGTTCGCGTGAGTTCGCGGCTTCCCAGTACAACTTCGCGCCCCGCGAATAAGTGCTAAATTGCAGAAATACGATCTTAGCAAAACTGAAACTACTTACCAGGTTCAAAAGTTCAGGCTCATCATTAGTAGCCATTTCCTGTAGTGCTTCCTGAGGGGCCCCTCCAGAGTTCAGTTGGCAGTTGCAACTATTATGTGACCCTGCTCTGAACCTCAGAATAGTTACACATATGCCACAAAGGTCCTGAATTACAGCTAAGGGAGACAAGCAGGAGCCAGGCTGGAAGTTAAAATCCATTAATCAGCCCCTAATTCATTATTGTCAGTTGGGGCAGGGCAGGTGTTGTAACTAATTTTGCAACAATGAAAGCACTTAGCAAGTGCAAAAGATCACTAATCAGGGCGCACTAAGGAAGCAGGTGCCAGCTAAAAAAATATTCTGTGACACATTAATCAGCCCCAAATTAATTCAGGTCACTTGAGGCAGGGAAGGTGTGCTTTGCTTTGCCGAAAATAATGTACACTGGACAACCAGAGGGTGTGGTGATGAAACAGAGGGTGGCATGGGTGGGCCAGAGGGTGGCATGAGTAGTCAGAGAGTGACAGTGGTGACAGAGAGTGGCAGTGATGAAGAAGAGTGTCCCAAACAGGCTGGACACGTAGAAACAACAAGTTCGCAAAACTTGCGACCCGACAGGTAAGTTCGCTAATTGCGAAATTGTAAAAACCCTCGCGAACTGGCAGAAACACGGGCGAACACAAAAAAAAAAAAATCCGCAAATTCGCGGGAATTCGCGGATTTTGCGGATTGCGAGTTCGCAAATCCGCAAAATTCGCGAACGCGAGATTCGCAAAATTCGCCCATGCTTAGTGTATATATATATATATATATATATTCACTGAAAAAGACATAGGTTTCACACCAGTTATATTTAGCTGGACATTTTACTCATACAAAACCATTGAAATTCCCCTGTTACAGTTAGTTGTACTCACTATAACTCGCGCGCCCGCAAACCACTGCTGATGATGTCACATATTTCATCATTCATGACATGGTCAGTGACATCACTGATGACATCTCAAATGACACCACTGATGACATCTCTGATGACATCATCCATTTGACAATCAAATACACCTCATCACACACTAGTATAATTTTTCATCACTCACTGTAAAATAGAAAGTGCCATATTTGAAACCATTGACACACCAATAGAAATTTCTAAACACCCACTCAGTTATTCATAGAACTATACACACACATCTAATCACTTACCTATAGATTCAGTGTTATATGCAGTGAATAATCAACAGAACACTATCAAATATACTCGTACGCCTATTTCAACATTACACACCAGCACACATTGTATTCACTTATAAAGACATCCTTCTGACTTATGCAAACAATTGATTATACTTACATTTACTCACCTACACACTTATACAAACATCACTTCATCTATTTATATAGATAGTAACTCACACTTAGTGTGTTATAAAATCACTATTACAAGTATACAGTTATCCATATAGTGACTCATACAATCACTAAGTATTAGGCAGTGGCGGCTGGTGACATTTGAAAGTGGTGCGGCGGAAACTGATAATCATACTGCACTGTAGCGAGCGAGCTTAGCAAGCGAGCCCAAACCCCCTAAGGAGGGTTTGGCGGGGATTTCCCCCCGAGAAAATTTTGAAAAAATAGTGGGAAAATTGTGCATTTTCAAGCAAATTTGAGAAAGCAGGAAGGTTAATAAAGCAATCGTGAAAGTGTAGGTATTACATTATTAAAGAGCTGTCATATAACATAGATAGCTGCTTATTCAGTATAACCACAGAGCTTCACAACAGACTTCAAGATACAATGCTGAAAACCTCACAGATTGTTTTTATTGAAACTGCAAACAACAAAACAAACAACTTTTTTGATTTAAACTGCAAACAACAAAAGAACCAACTAAACAGGTCACAAACTATCACCATACCAGTGTCATTCCCTTATCATACGCACCAGTTTCAACTTCTCATACTAACCAGCAGTGCCTGTTTCTCAAGCCGCCCACCACTGGCTACTTCTCATATTTCCATAGCGATACCACTGGACACCAGTGTTGGATTTTCACATGAACCACCAAAGGGATCTGTTTACACTTCCTACAGTGTAGGTCCCTCACCATACCCACCAGTGTCAGCTTTTCGTACTGCCCAACCATGCCTGCTTCTCCAAATGTCCACAAGTGCCAGTGTTACACATTACATGAGTGCCATCTTCTCCCCACAGGTGTCTCCTCACACTACCGTCACTGCAAGCACCTCACACTGCCTATCAGCATTAGCCTTATATTACCACCAGTGCAACTTATGTCTACAGCCGAGCAGTGCCTGTTCCTTACTCTACCCATCATTGCACGCTCCTCATTTGACCCACCAGTGCCAGCTTATCACAGTGCCCATCAAGTGCTGAACCCTCACACAGCTCAACATGTCCTGCTCCTCTCAGTGCCCATGTTGTGCATTAATTACCATTGCCGGATTCCTACACTATCCAATATTGTCAGTCAAAAACTGTCCTGCAGTTTGAGGAGCTGGCATCAGTGCCAGCTCATCAAACTGCCTACATATGTGAACTCGTCAAACTGCACACCAACCGTTCCATCTCGCATTGCCATTCATGAGCGATGGGCGAACCCAAAGCCTACTCTTTTTTTTTTTTTTTTTTTGGTGTCCTCATTTCGCCCTTGGTAAATCACATAGGAGCACTACGAGAGGGAAATGAACTGTACTGTCACAGGTAAACTGGTAGTGCCGTCAACCAGCTTGTGTGGTATTGACACTCAGTATTGTTCATTCTCTCAAAAAATGTGCTGCGAGATGTTAACCATAAAGGATCAATGTTGCTGTTATTCAATATCCATTAAGGATCGGGGCGACCATGACATTGGGTAAATCTAGGGAGGAGAGTAGACCAAGCAGCGTTAATCATCGGACAGTGGGGAAAAACAAAACAAAAAAAACAAAAAAAACACCGTCAAGAGAAAAATCACCTAAACCCAATTTAAAAGGTGCCAAAAGTCACTTTTATCGGGGTTACCAGATCTCGCTACATCGATTTTAGATGTTTGCAGAACTGATATACGCCAATCTACCAATGTGGGAGGCAGTGGTTCCTTCCATTTCCTGAAGATTTCTCTCCTGGCCAGTAGAATACAATGGAAAAGGAGTTTTTTTGACAGGGCCTTGGCCTTCTAATGATGTTCCGAAGATTACGAACAATGCGTTGATTGGGATTTCATACCCCAAAGATGTTGTCAACAGAGTACTGATAGAGTCCCAATAAGGTAGTAGCAATGGACATTCGAAGAACATGTGTAAATCAGAAGCTGCTAGCAACCCACACTTAGGGCATGCCACAGTGGAATCAATTGAAAACTTCGATAACCGCTGTGGGGAGTAGTACGCCCTATGTAGCGTCAAAAGATGGTCCCTACGCAACCACGCCGGCTTCACTGTATCCCACAAGATCTTAAAGGAGGAGTACCAAATATTCTCGAGATCTATTCCAATAAAAGAAGAGCTCCACAATGTCTCGGGAAGGATGAAATCCCCGTCGACCTCTTCTAGTAACAAATTGTACCAGAACGAGATCTCCTTAGTTATAGGAGGTTTGTCCATCATCAGGTTCAATATACTGCTATCACCTCCCATTTGGAATCTACCCCTAACAGAGCTCTGTGTACGGGCCCAGATCACCATCTGTAGGTATTTGAATCTAGAGAGACCCAACCCCACTCTAGCTGATAAGTAGTCCCAAGGTAGCAAGGAGCCATCTAAAAAAAGATCCCCCAAACCTCCAGGCCAGCCTCTCTCAAGGGTGTTGCCAAGCTATAAAGAAGCCACGCTGGACAACCTGGAGAGTCCCATAGTGGCGACCTACCTGCAAAATACCCCACCTTTATGGCACCTCTTAATTTAACCCATGTTTTTGTGAAACCCAACAAAATCTTCAAATTAACCTTTTTAAAACACTTAGGATACCCGAATGTAAGCAAAGAATTCTGCTGGCCTACTCCCTCTCCTCTAAGTAGTGCAGCAAACATGCTACTTATTCCCACGTTTGTCGGCATTTTAAGCTGCATCCTGGCATGGGAAAATTGAGAAGCCCAAGCGTATAGTTGTAAGTCAGGTGCTGCCAGACCCCCATTTTCTCTACGGCGCCTGATCTTTTTCCATGCTATCCGTGGTATGAGATCATTCCAAATAAAAGAACTAATATGGCCTTGAAGTTTTGTTAGTGTAGAGGGTTCAAAATGCAACGGGATAGTATTAAACAAAAAGGAGATTTTGGGTAAAATAGACATTTTAACCAGGTTAGCTCTACCCAGAATGGAAAGGGGGAGCGAAGACCAAGACCTCATAAGTTTTCTACAGTCTCTCTCCACAATGTCGAAATTCAGCGGTGCAATTTTGTCTATATTAAGCATGGGCTAAAAATTCGTTCCGCCCGCGGAATTTCCACGATTTCGCGATCTTCGAATCTCGCGAAATCGCGGTAAAATCCGCGAATCAGCTGGGACGAATTTTCAGCCAAGCACTTACAGGGTTACAGCAGCAGGTGCAAAAGTTGAAGCTAATTTTTTGTAACCTTTTTCAAAAGGGTTACAAAGAAATTAACGTCAACTTGGGCACCTGCTGCTATAAGCCTGCAAGTGCTTCCTGGCGCCTCGTTGCCTACTTGCAACTATTCTCTGACCCTGCTCCGACCCTTGAAGCAGGGTCAGAGAATAGTTACAAGTAGGCAATGAGGCGCCTGTCACGAAAATTAAACCTCAACAGGAAGCACTGACAGATATAAAAACAAGCATTTGCAATGCAATAGGTCTCACACAATTGTTTTTATTTATGTGTTGGTTTTGAAAATAGCTAAATTATTAGCTTTGTCATTTACAATGCCAATAGTCATAACTTTCGCAAATGTGACATCTATAGCATTTGTAATGCAACATGCTTTGTATTTACGTGACTTAGATGTATTGATATTACACATTACAATGGCTTTTAATTTTTTTAAATAATTAATACTTTAAAAAAAGTGATTTTAATTTATAATGGAAATAGCTTAACATTTTGTAAATAACTTTTGTGAAGATTATGTTCAGTGAATTTTATTGTGACGAAAATCCAAGAACAGAAGTGAAATATTAACATCTTGTTGTGACATTTGTAATAAAGCTTGAAACATTGAGAGCACATATTTGAACCAGTTGTTGTTGAATGGTTGCGCAGATTGATGCTGAGTGGTGCTGTGGTGGTGCTGAGTGGTGCTGTGGTGATGCTGAGTGGTGCGGTGGTGGTGCTGAGTGATACTGGGATGGTGCTGAGTGATGCTGGGGTGGTGCTGAGTGGTGCTGTGGTGGTGCTGAGTGATACTGTGGTGGTGCTGAGTGATGCTGTGGTGGTGCTGAGAGGTGCTGTGGTGGTGCTGAGTGATAATGTGGTGGTGCTGAGTGATGCTGTGGTGGTGCTGAGTGATGCTGTGGTGACGCTGAGGGGTGCTGTGGTGGTGCTGAGTGGTGATGTGGTGGTGCTGAGTGGTGCTGTGGTGGTGCTTAGTGATGCTGTGGTGGTGCTGAATGTGGTGCTGTTGTGGTGCTGAGTGATGCTGTGGTGGTGCTGAGTGATGCTGTGGTGGTGCTGAGTGATGCTGTGGTGGTGCAGAGTGATGCTGTGGTGGTGCTGAGTGATAATGTGGTGGTGCTGAGTGTTAATGTGGTGGTGCTGAGTGATGCTGGGGAAGAGCTGAGCGATGATGTGGTGATGCAGAGGGCATAAAGGCACAAAAACGAGTCTAACAGAGGGCGGAAGGGCACAAAAAACAGTCTAACAGAGGACAGACGGGCAGAAAAACAAGGCAAAAACGAGTCTAACAGAGGGCAGAAGGGCACAAAAAATGAGACTAACAGGGGGGCAGAAAGGCACAAAAACGAGTCTAACAGAGGTCAGATGGGCACAAAAAACGAGTCACAAAAAACGAGTCTAACAGGGCAGAAGGGCAGAAAAAGAAGGGAATAACAGAGGGCAGAAGGGCACAACAAACGAGTCTAACAGAGGGCAGAAGGGCAGAAAAACAATGGAAAAATAAGTCTAACAGAGGGCAGAAGGGCACAAAAAACTAGTCAAACCGGGGGCAGAAGGGCAGAAAAACAAGGGAAAAATGAGTCTAACAGAGGGCAGAAGGGCAGAAAAACAAGGGGAAAACAAGTCTAACAGAGGGCAGAAGGGCACAAAAACAAGGGGAAAACGAGTCTAACAGAGGGCAGAAGGGCACAAAAAACGAGTCTAACAGGGGGCAGAATGAATCCCGCCCTGCGTGTTTGTCCACGAAGATGCCACCGTGTTGTGCAATACCTCTACTCAACTGGAGTACTTTCTACTGTTTAATCCGTAAGTGCTCCCTCGTTGGCTAAATGTATAGGGGCAGATTTACAATAACTGGCGCATCCCCAGGGATGCGCCAGTTATAGTGCGCCGCAGCTCTGCCTCCCATGGTCCGCCCATGCGGCGCACCATGTGGCAAAAACAGCACAGATGCGTCATGCATTTGTGCCGTAAAAGCAGCGCATTGCTGGAGCTGCGTCGCAAGCGTCCAGCAATGCTCTGGGGAGCCCTATCTCCTCAATGCTGCGTCAAGCCTTGCGCCTGCTTCAAGCAGGCGCAGGGTTTTGACGCAGCATTGGCCTAAAAGTGACTAAGTGAAATCTTGTAGATTTCACTTAGCTACTTTTAGGAGGTGTTCCTGCGCAGGAACGCCCTCCCCTGTGCCAGAACGCCTCCTGATGGTGCAGGGCTTTACAACGTGACGCATCTCTCAGCATTGCTGGACACAGCTCCAGCAATGCTCTGGGGGGCCCTATCACCCCAATGTTGCGTCAAGCCTTGCGCCTGCTTTAAGCAGGCGCAGGGTTTTGACGCAGCATTGGCCTAAAAGTGACTGAGTGAAATCTTGTAGATTTCACTCAGCCACTTTTAGGAGGCGTTCCTGCGCAGGAACGCCCTCCCCTGCACCAGAACACCTCCTGATGGCGCAGGGCTTTACAATGTGACGCATCTCTCAGATGCGTCACGTTGTTAATACCCAGCACCATGGCACATCTTTTGTGCTGCCGCTGCATCACAAAAGTGACGCAACTGCTGCGCAAAAGAGGCGCAAGCGGCTTGTAAATCTGCCCCAGAGTGCTTTTAATACACTGTAGCTGCGTAAAGGGCCAGAAGATGTGTTTCCAGTGACCATGTGTGCCTGTGCCTGTGTTACAGGCAGAAATGGTCACTGGAGACACGTCTTCTCGCCCTTTATGCAGCTGCAGTGTAGTAAAAGCACTATACATTTACCCAATGAGGGAGCACTTACTGGATTAGCCAGTAGAAAGTACTCCAGG